>NC_063047.1:16029411-16329411 GCF_018812025.1 Megalobrama amblycephala | reverse complement strand
TTGTTAGTGGTCATTATACAAAAATATTCAACTGCAGAAGGCCAAGACTGAACAATCAGGATCAGTGTTCCAGAGAGTCATTTAGTGATGTCATTTGAGTCTTCTGAACACTCTGAAAAGGGCTGATTCATACTGAATTAAATGTTCTTTATTTAGTGTGAAATTGTGTTAATGCATGCTTCTTTTCTTCTGCCATGCTTAATAAAATCTGTTTCTTGTTTTTCAAATGTTCTAACTGCATCTTCCTTCCTTCTTTCTCTCTTCACCATCTCCTCTCACTGCAGTTTCACTGGTGGTGCAGTGGACGGAGGTCACGCAGTTAGACAAGAACGCCACGCTGGTTTTCCCGGAGAGCATCCGCGTGAGCACTCGTGACACAGAGCACTTCTTCTCCATGTTCCTCAACATCAACGAGACCTTCAAACTGATGGAGCAGCTGGCCAACATCGCCATGAGACAGCTGCTGGACAACGAGAGCTTCGCCGCCGATCGCTTCCTCCCCAAACCCGGCAAGACCCTGAAAAACGTTTCCGCACTCAAGAGGTAAGCAAACCGCATAACGTGATATATATATTAGGGATTTTGATTTAAATAATTCATTTATTTCGTTCGTTATCCTAGACCTACGTAGTTTATCTTACATTTCATATAGTTGATTGGTGACAAACATGAAGCAGGGCAACAACTGTGTGATGAAGCCTATAGAATGTAGTTATATGCCCCTAAAATTCAAGTTATCAGGGCAAAAATGCCCCTGTATGAGTTTTTGTCTCATATTTACAGTATATCATGATTAAGTTCAGCAATATCACATGAGTAACTAATAACTGTTTTTGTCCAGAATAAGCATAGTGTAAATGTGATATTGATTTTAACAGTTCAATAAATAAGAAGTTAATATTGTTATATTTTAGACACAGTATTGTCTGTTTTTGCTCAATTTTGCCAATGAAAATATTAACTGTAAAGCCATAGCAGAACTGTTGTGTGTCTCAGAGTAACACACAGCGGTGTTTAGTTTTGAGGGAATCAGTCAGGTGAACCAATGATTCAATGACTCATTCATAAAGAGAACCATTTCCTTAATTCCTGAATGAATCAGCTGTTTGAACAAATGAATGAATGAATAAATGACTCAATGACTTATTCATTTAGACATTTACTGTCACTTAATGGCAGTTTTAGTTTCTTATTTAGAGTATTATGTCATTAAAAAATTATTTAATTTTTCATATGAATAAAATGTACAGTTTACCCAAAAATGTTATCATTTACTTACCCTCATGAAGCCTAAATATTTTGTGTAATAAATTCTATATTGAATCAAATAAAAGCATTTTTTTTCTAAAGATACTTTTTGATGCTTTTGTCATTTAACACAATAATGCCTTTAAATTATTTTTGGGGGTAATTTCCAAATTTGATGTGCGATTAATTTGTGATCAATTAGATTAATTAATCACCACATTGTGTAATTAATTAGATTAAAAAATTTTAATAACATGACAGGCCATGTGTATACTTATTTATTTTGTGTATGTGTGTTTTCATTTAGTTTTTGTGCCAAACAAGTATGATTTTAAAAACTAAATCATGTAATTTGATCGTAATATAATTGAAGCTTTTTTAAAGAGTCAGTATAAATAAACAGATCTTGGTTTAACTACTTTAAACTGAGCAAGTTTTCACATGTTTCAGGGACTTGGATGCGCGTGCAAAGAACGAGCGGTACAGGGCGCTTTTCCGGCTCACGCAGGACGAGCGTTTGGACGGACACACCGACTGTACGCTCTGGACGCCGTTCACTAAGATGCATGTCGTCGGTCAAATGTTTGTTTCTAACAACTACATCTGCTTTGCCAGTCGAGAGGAAGATCTGTGTCAGCTTATCATTCCACTGAGAGAGGTAAACACACACACACACTTGCACAACATACTCGCATATAGTTGCGTCACTCCCTCATTCTCTCCCTGTAGGTGACCATAGTGGAAAAAGCAGACAGCAGCAGTGTTTTGCCCAGTCCACTGTCGATCAGCACTAAAAACAAGATGACCTTCCTGTTTGCCAACCTCAAAGACCGTGACTTCCTGGTACAGCGAATTTCTGACTTCCTGCAGCGCACGCCTGACAGGCCGTGTGGCCTAAACGCTCAATCTGTGAGTCAAAATTCATCAGAATGTATGATATTTTAACCTGTTCTATGATAATAAAGGTGATGTATGTAAGGAATTTGCAAAGTATTTAATTTTATATACTGTTCCTTTCAAAAGTTTTAGGTTGGTAAGATTAATGTTTTTATGTTTTTGAAAGAAGTCTCTTCTGCTTAGCAAGCTGAATTTTCAGCATCATTACTCCAGTCTTCAGTGTCACATGATCCTTCAGAAATCATTCTGATTTGCTGCTCAAGAAACATTTCTGATTATTATCAATGTTGTAAACAGTTGTGATGCTTCAGATTTTAGAGGAAACTGTGATACATTTTTTTTTTCAGGATTCTTTAATGAATAGAAAGTTTATTTTATTTGAAATAAAATCTTTTGCAACATTATAAATGTCATTCAGTTGAATTGCTTCCTTGCTGAATAAAAGTATTAATTTCCTTCACTAATTGTTCTGACCTCAAACATCTGAACGTATTTAGTTTTCATGCTTACAGACATTTGCCCCATTGAAGCATAACTCATTTTTACATTCTTCATTGCTGGTCTGTTGTAAACATGTCATGTGACCTCCATCTCCAGGAGAATCCCAGCCCGAGTACGCCGCCGTCTCTGCCCCCGTCCCCTTCTGTGCTGGGGCTTGGAGAGATGCCCCAAAACCAACACTACAGCCCCAGTCTGCCCACTGCCAAGCAGGGCCTACTGCAAATCTATCAGCAGGACGTCCCGGAGGAGCTGGGGCCCAAAGTGGTGAGACACACCCCTCACGCCCATCAGACCTCATGTGAAGTGGTTCAAACAATTACACATAAAATTATATATGACAAAAAATATTTGATCAAAAAAAAGTAAAAACAGTGAAATATTATTACAATTTAAACTTTGTTAATTTATAGTTGAATTTTCAGCATCATTACTCCAGTCTTCAGTGTCACATGATCCTTCAGAAATCATTCTAATATGATGATTTGCTGCTCAAGAAACATTTCTGATTATTATCAATGTTGAAAACTGCTTCATATTTTATGTGGAAACTGATACTTTTTTTTTTTTCAGGATTCTTTGATCAGTAGAAAGTTTCTTTGAAATAGAATCTTTTGTAACATTATAAATTCTTTACTGTCTCTTTTGATCAGTTTAATGCATCCTTGCTGAATAAAAGTATTAATTTCTCTCTCAAAAAGCAAATATCTTACTCTCCTCAAACTTTTGAACATTTGTGGAAATAGACGTATTTTGATAGATGTATCAAGTCAAATATTGATTTGAGTTAAAATCATTTTTATGTGAGAAGAAAGAGTTTGGAATATGAGTGATGTGGAACTAGCACAGCTGTGTAGGACATGAGTTGCCTGGTGTTTCCTCAGTTTTGTTTTGACCTTCCTCTTTCTGTTCATCCAGACGAGAGAGAAGATGAAAGAGGAATCATGGAACATCCATTTCTTTGAGTATGGACGTGGAGTGTGTATGTACCGCACGTCAAAGACGAGAGAGCTGGTTCTGAACGGGATACCTGAGAGTTTGAGAGGAGAGCTGTGGCTGCTGTTCTCAGGTAATGAATCCTCCAAACACCAGGAGGCGCCGTTCAGCCAGACCTCTGACGGTGCTTTTCAAGGGGCAGTCTGCTCTGTCCTCAACAGCAAAGTTAATTCTAGTATATTTTTATTTGTGCTTCACAGTTGTTTTAGTATTATTATTTTCTTTATATTTTCAAATATGCTATATACAGATAAAATTATGCAAGGGAAGGAATAAGAAAGAAGTAGCCTATTTAAAGGTGCAATATGTAATATTTTTGCAGTAAAATATCCAAAATCCACTAGGCCAGTGTTTTATATTTTGCTCACTTGAGTACTTACAATATCCCAAATGTTTCCAACTATTTGTAAATCGTGAGAAAATTGCAATTTTACCCAAGGCTCCGGGACGTGTGAGGAGTCGCCTGTCAATTGCATCATATCCGCGTTACCCTCGGTTTCCGGTTTTATTTTGTAGAAACCATGGAAAAGACGCTTTAATATATTACACATTTTAATAAACAAGGGAACAACTGTTTTGATATATTTATAGACAGAAAACTAATTGTTGTTATATAGCTCAACACGTTTAGTCTTATTGTTTAAATCTAATTTTCTTGCGAGTCTCATGCTTTACCATGCCTCAGAGAAAAACACTATTTTGTGAAGTAGCTAACATAGCATAATCAGATGCAGCTTTATTTTTAGTAACAGTAAGAATTTTCTCCATCATACAATACGTTTTAAAATTAATTGCATGCCATTTATCAACACAAGCCATCCATCATTTAATATGATATTGTAAAATCGATCTATCTTACTGCAGTGTGTAACAGTTTCTCACAGCAGCCGCCGAGCGAACGCACAGAGTAACGTTATAACATCATTTTCAACACACTCAAATGTATCTAATATGATAAACAGAGCTGCGTTACCTCATACTCATCAATTGCTCCAGCTCCTCGTTCAGCTCCACAACACTCGCTCCTGCTCTGCTTCATACTACAATAAAGTTAATAATCGCATCCATGAACATGATTTCTTCCCGAGTCCAATCCTTATTCTTTTGCACCGTCCTTTGAGGTTGAGAACACATGTCCCAAGATTCTGCACTCAAACTTGGCGTCATCAAGCTACGCCTTTGTTTTGAATAGGCTAAGTTTTAGTCATTTTTGTTGTTGTTGTTTTTTATTTCATTTACTTTTTTCTGTTTTTATTAATTTCTGCTTAAACTTAAAAAAATCGTAAACAAAAATTAAAAATGTTGCCTTGGCATCTATTTGAAATAAATGTTTTTCTGTTTTCTATTTTTATTTTATTTCAGCTTTATTGCAATTAATAAAATTGAATATAATTTTAGTTAACAATACCAACACTGATATTACGTTGTAACATGATTATGTTTTGCTTTTTGATTCAGAAGGAAATACTGTAATTTTATGTTTTTAATCCAGTTTGTTAAGAAAGACATGTTAAAAATTGTTTATTCAGGTTCATTTGCCACATTGGAAATGGAAGATCTAGTTGAGGACATTGCATTATGGGATACATACAATATTCTGCTCTTTATACCCTGCACATTTCGGCAGTACATCATTAGAGAATGTATTTGTATACTGTACACAGTTAACATGCGAGTGAGAGTATTGTGCTTGTCCAAATGTGTGTCGACTTCTTCTGCTCGTATATGTGACTGTCAAAGATTTACACATCAGTGTGAGATATCACACACTGTCAGCAGAAAAAGATCAGTGTCACCTCTTGTCAAGTTGATGATCTGTGGAAGCTGCTCTGCCCTTCATTCCAGGCTTTATTTGTCCTCTTTTTTCCCATTTTCCAGGTGCTCAGAACGAGATGGCCACACACCCGGGTTACTACGGCAGTTTGGTTGAGCAGGCGATGGGTAAATGTACTCTAGCGACAGAGGAGATCGAGAGAGACCTCCACCGTTCCATGCCTGAGCATCACGCCTTTCAGAATGAGATGGGCATCGCTGCGCTGAGACGAGTCCTGACGGCCTACGCTTACAGGAACCCCGGCATTGGATACTGTCAGGTACACACACACACGTGCACACACACACTCACAAATAAGTATATATTTATTTTACTTTTTGTCTTGCATTCTGATGATGATGCATTATCAGTGACTACCTGAGAAAAAGTGCTACGAGAGAGTCTGTTTAACATTGTTCTGTGTCCACTCTCTCTCTCTCTCTCCAGGCGATGAACATTGTTACGTCTGTGTTGTTGTTGTATTGTACTGAAGAGGAGGCGTTCTGGCTGCTTGTGGCTCTGTGTGAACGGATGCTGCCCGACTATTACAACACTAGAGTTGTAGGTCAGTCACGCAAATATAAGCACATGATGGCAGCTGTGGCTTTCTGCTTGTATATATTTCTCACCAGTATTTTCTCATGTATTTCTCTGTGCCAGGAGCGCTGGTGGATCAGGGAGTGTTCGAGGAGCTCACCCGCGAGTGTTTGCCGCTGTTGTACGAGCGCATGCAGGAGTTGGGCGTCATCTCTACTATCTCTCTGTCCTGGTTTCTCACTCTCTTCCTGTCCGTCATGCCTTTCGACAGCGCGGTGCTGCTGGTCGACTGCTTCTTCTACGAGGGCATTAAAGTCATTTTCCAGGTGCAAAAAAACTTTTTTTTAAATGTTTAGCATGTGTACAGGTTAGCGATGCACTAATATGAAAATTTTGGCTGATACGATAACCAATATTTCTTTATATTTGAAAGCCGATAACCGATATATTGGAAGATAAATCAAAATCCCAATTTTTATATAATTTTTGAGAGCTTGATTACAAAAACAAAAAGTCTCACCATTAAAAGCCATGTCCCAAACACACAATTCTAATGTTCTCATTATAATATTATGTAGCCTATATGCTGTACGTTGCACTGTATTTTCCGTTTTTAAGTGATTTCAATCATATTTCAAGCAATTCAAAACCACAATGGCGGACAGTGCACATCTGAAGTGTCTCGGCTGAAGGAAATAATCCATTATTTATCAGCTTTAATATGTCGGTCAAATTTTCTTATCGATAGCATTAAAAATGAACATATATCAGCCGATACCGATATGGTGGCGATATATCGTGCTTGCATAATACAGGAAATCTCTGACCATTTTTTGTCACACAAGTTTACAGTTTTATTGTGTTTTTTCACCATTAACGGGTTAGTTCACTCAAAAATAACATTTCTGTCATTAAGTACTCACCCTCATGTCATTCCAAACCCTTAAGACTTACGTTTATCTTTGAAAAACAAATGAAGATCTTTTTAATGAAATTCTCTCCCTCCATTGACAGCTACACAACTACCACTTTGACGCTTCAAAAAGTTCATAAAGAGATCGTAAAAACTAACTAATCCATATGAATCATGCAGTTTAGTCCTACGGACTGTAGGAGTTTCCTAAAGTAACATTTCCCAAAGAACATGATGTCTCTCAAATGATGTCTGACATGTAAATCAGACTAACAGGTGTCTGTCACTCTTGTCCAGGTGTCATTAGCTGTGCTACATGCAAACATGGATCAGCTGCTGTCCTGTTCAGATGAGGGAGAGGCCATGACCATTCTGGGCCGGTGAGTGTGTGGATAATACAACATTACATAGTTCATTATATGTACAATATGAATAAAGAGCGATGCCAGTATTATTTTAATAGTTTTGAGTTTATTAGATAATATTTACATAAAGCATTTAATGTTTTCTTCTTTTAAATTTCATGTATAATTTTTCGCCTTATAAAGCCTAAAGTATCATTTTTGATACGCCAAACCTTTCTGATAAAGTCCTTCTGTCGTCTGATTGATAGTTTATACTTTTATAGCAAGTAAAAGGCCTTTTAGTATAATTATACAAATGTCCTCTTTCAGCTCGTGGTTTTATGGGTCTTTTTGCTCTGAAATATTTACTGATTTTTATGAAGTAAACATTTTTATATTGTTAGCAATATTTCAAGATGAATACTTACTGGACTGAAGCAACGTTTTTTGACTTGATTATCCATACATCATTTTTTTTTACATCATCTCATGTTTAAACATGAGTATCAAATATGATCATCAGGTTTATTTGTTCATCTCTCAATCATGATTGTATTGCATTGCATTATGTTTTAAAACTACAGAGCTCATAAAACGAAGTATTTAAATATCATCTTAATTAGACATTATTGGCAGATATAGAGCGATGACTGACTGATATTTATATGCATTTTATATATCTGCAATCAATTGATTTACATTGATCCACAAGCATCAGAATTTCATCTTTTTGTCCATATAAATATCAGCAACTGCACACAATTGTGTAATTTTGCTCAGTTTGGTCCTCTTAATAAAATAAACTGTTTTTTCTCCTCGAGTTTGAGCTCCATATGAGACATAAAAGCCTGATGTGTCAAATATGATGCTCAACAAAAACACACATATGCCTTTCTTTTAAAATTTTGCTAAAGGTTCAATAAACTGTTCCATTTAAAAAAAAAAAAAAATGTTTTATTTATCCTCTTCTACTGTCTGAGTTTTGTGAAGATGTTCTTAATAATGTTTGTGCTGTCATATCTGTTTCTCTGTCCTGTAGATATTTGGATAATGTTGTGAATAAGCAGACAGTTTCTCCACCCATTCCCCACCTTCATGCTCTGTTGACCAGTGGCAACAACCCTCCACCTGAGATTGACGCCTTTGAGCTCATTAAAGCGTCCTATGAGGTGAGGAGGCGGGGCCTAGTGCTTTGTTTTCCTGAACAATGCCACTGTAATTATTTTTAATGGAGTATGTGTTTTTTGTCCAATTGCAGAAGTTTGGTAGTCTTCGTGCTGACGTCATTGAACAGATGAGGTTCAAACAAAGGTTAAAGGTCATACAGTCACTAGAAGACACAGCTAAGAGGAGTGTGGTAAGTGTGTGTGAATCGAGAGGATATATTTCACAATTTAAGACATTTCCACATGTGATCTTGTCTTTGTGATGTTCAGGTGAGAGCTATCATGACAGATTCTGCTTTCACTATTGAGGAGTTGGAAGAACTCTATGTTCTGTTTAAGGTAAGATAAAACTCAGATTTTATATATTTATTTGATATTAATTTTTAATATTAATAATACATATTGACTATTGTGTTTTTTTGTTTTGTTTTTTTTAATTATTTATTTATTTTTATTATTATTATTACATAATTTAAACAGACAATATTTTTACAGAGATGTTTAAGAGATGATGTATTTTAAAAAAAAATCACCTGAGTGTATTTTAGAATATTTGTCTTGTATTAATCTTAAATGTTTGTTAATTGTATGACTTTTGCTATTAAGTTTGTTCTTGCCATGAAAATATGGCATTGAAAAATTAAATAAAAATAAATATTAATATTTTAGTAATGCATTTATTTTTATTAATTAATTTATTTATGAGTTTATTTATCTATTTATTTTATTTTTGTGTTTATCTGATCTGTTCTTCCAAGCACCATAATGCTCATTTTGAACTTAAGAAACCACTAGCTGTCTGTGTATTTGTGTATACTGTTATAGTTGTGTAAGCTATAGTATAGTATGTTATAGTTTAGATACATGGGAATGGTAACATAATATAGTGTTTTTTTTTTTTTTTTTTTTTTTTTTTTTAAATCCATTCATCCAAATGAAAGGTGCTTCTCTTTTCTTGATGTAATGTAATTGGATGATTGTTTATTTGCGAGGCCAGTATTGGGGAAAGTTACTCTTAAAAGTAATGTATTACAGTATTGCGTTACTCCATGTAACTAATTGCATTACTTCTTAATGCAAAAATAATGTGAAACATTACTTTGGCGTTACTTTTTTCATGGTTCATGGCTTTTTTACAACACGGGGACATGAGAGCTAGGAGTCAATAAATGTGAAAACAAAGTTTTACTTAAAGAAACTTTTGTTGTAAACTGAAAAAGTAATGCGTTACTTTACTAGTTACTCAAAGTAATCTGATTACATAACTCAAGTTACTTGTCATACCGTCCAGCTCTAGTTATTGTCAGTGTAATTGTGTGAATGTTTTTATGTGTGTCCCAGGCGAAACACATCATGAGTTGTTACTGGGGTGCGAGCAGCACGGCGGCGGAACGTCACGACCCCAGCCTGCCGTATCTGGAGCAGTACCGCATCGACTGCGGGCAGTTCGTTCAGCTCTTTTCCGCTCTGGCACCCTGGAGCTGCGGCCTTCACACCAACACGCTTTCTAGCCGACTCTTCCGCCTGCTCGACCAAAACAAAGACACACTCATCAACTTTAAAGAGTTTGTCACCGGACTCAGTGAGTAGAAGCTTTTAGATTGGACTGAGTCATTGAGTTGAATTTAAAGGGGCTCTATGGAAGATTTTTACTTTAATAAAGCATAAAAATACCCCAATATGTTTGCAGATATTTAGGAAACATGCTAAGTTCACCTACTTGTTTCTCAGAAACACAATGCTACAGCCAGACATTCTACTTTGAAAATGTGCGTTCCGTGTCGGAATGTCTGAATTTGTTTTGGTCTGTGCGAAACCTCGTGCTGCAGTTTATCCAATAGTAATTTGACATCACAGGTTGCCAGTTGGCGAAAAACACTGTGTATTGCAGCCATGGAGACCAGCAAACAAACTGGGTCAGAGAATCAGGCAATAACGTCAGCTGCGCGTTCTCGCACTCTTCTGTCACGGTGAAGTAACACACCCGCGCGGGCGCCTCCTCACTCTCATTCGTCTCATTCGCTCTGGTTAAGTGGTGCTTGTATTGCGCATAATTTTAGTCATTCCCGCAGGTCTCGCGCTCCACCGAAAGCGTGCACACTACTGATCTATATTAGTGGAGCGAACAAGCCACGCTCAGTTTCAAACAGAGTCACAAGTACCAAAACAAGTAGCATAGTGCGCTTAAACTGTCAAATGCATACAAAAGTATGTCAAAACCAGCGGCACAGGCAATCTTGGCGAGTATTCAGATAAACACAGTCAGTTTTGAATCTTAAATAGCTAAGAAAGTGAACCCATGTCGTGTGTAACAGTACTGGGTCTGCTGAACACCGTTCATGAACTCTTAAAGGGACAGCAGTCCAATATTCCTGCTGCTGTCTGTCATGTTAATCAAAGAACAAAAGACAAAGAAAATCACTTTCTGCTCTTGGCTGAATACGTTTCATAACTTTAATGGTAAGAATTATTTACAATAAAGACTACAGAAATTAAGGTAAAATAACACTAAATGTTCTTACCTGAATAAAAACCCAGTTAACCCGGAAAACGTAGTTTCATAGCTCTCTTTATTCTATTGCGTTTATTTGAGCTGTTTCTATTTTATTACTTTTACTTGTTTTTTTTAATGAAAATAAAACTCTGCATTGAAGAAAAGTAGATTTTTTTTGTATATGTTGTCAATTA
Organism: Megalobrama amblycephala; assembly: GCF_018812025.1. Lineage (NCBI taxonomy): Eukaryota > Metazoa > Chordata > Actinopteri > Cypriniformes > Xenocyprididae > Megalobrama > Megalobrama amblycephala. Next base: position 16,318,311 of record NC_063047.1, on the reverse strand, counting down.
TAGTTCTTAGAAAGAAAATCGGAATTGGCAAAAATCGGTATCGGCCGATCTCACTAACAAAAAATCGGAATCGGCCAAGAAAATTGCAATCGGTGCATCTGTACTAAAAAGCCTCTGAATCCATCTAAATATCTCTATGAACAACAGCATATCAAAACAGATAAATCAACTCATCAGCTTTCAGTGTTTGTCTCCTCAGCTTTCATTGTCAATTGCACTCCCTATTGTTGCTGGCAACCATATGCTGTAAAAGCTGGCAACCCTCGTCTTTGAACGAGGGGGCGGGCCAAACAATATTTTGAATTTGGACTGCAGTACCTATTTTGAACACTGGGTGTCATTCCTACATAGAGCCCCTTTAAAACAATAATGAATTTAAAACAATAATGATGTGTATGTACAAAAAAATTATAATAAATACTGCAATATTCCAAAAAAATAAAAATTGCCCATTTTGATTTCATGGTGACTTTAATGTGAAAGCTATTACCACTTCAGATACTGCTACTAAAAAGCATAATTGGCTGATTTGTAAATAATCATTAATGTACTACTCATGCCTAGATACTGAGTATTCACGATAAATTAATATAAAGTTTGATTTTTTTTTTTTTTGCATTCGCTTACATAATACTTTCATTCTCTCAAGTTGTAAGACAATTAAGGTTTGATCTATTTTTATTTTTTAAGCACGGTTCTAAGTGTCTTTCAGTGAATTGATTTAAACTCTGATTCAGTGATTCGTTTGGGGTCTGTAAGATTTTTTTTAATGTTTTTGAAAGAAAAAGCATTTCTTCTGCTCGCCAAGGCTGCATTTATTTGATCAAAAGTACAGTAAAAACACCAAAATTGTGAAATATTATTACAATTTAAAATAACTGTTTTCTATGTGATTATATAGTAAAGTGTAATTTATTTCTGTGATCAAAGCTGAATTTTCAGCATCATTACTCCAGTCTTCAGTGTCACATGATCCTTCAGTAATCATTCTAATATGATGATTTGCTGCTCAAAAAAACACTGCAACATTTTGCAACACTGTTTGGTTGCATATGATATTAGGAATATATTTATAGAAAATAGAAGGTAAAATACCTGAAAGGTATATAATTAGTCAACAACTTGAATCAACAGTTTTTGCTTTGTTTCTCTCTCAGGTGGAATGTATCATGGCGATATGACGGAAAAACTCAAACTTCTCTACAAACTCCACCTGCCTCCAGGTACGTTTACAGTCACACCAGACTTTTACTAAACAGGCCACAGAAAGAGTGTAACAGAGAAAAACAAGACATTTTTAAAGAACACTGTTAGTGTTTTTAGTGTGAAGTACAGAGCTGTGACCGACACCGGTGTACAGCAAACATCAGCAGAGCGTGAGGAAACCGGATCGCCGCTCTCAGCAAACACTCTCGTGTGTGTGTGTGTGAAAGTGTTTGAGGCTAATTAAAGTGAGAAAACTAGCACGTTTTTGTTTGTTTGGTCTGCATGTGTGAAGAAGATTTGAAGAACAGATAAGAAGGTTTGTAAAGCGGGTGTGTCTGTGACGTGACGTTCTGATCAGATCTGTCTGTCTCTGAAGCGTTGTGTCCAGAGGAAGCAGAGTCAGCGCTGGAGGCCACGCAGTTCTTCACTGACGACGACACGCCACAGGGTACAAACACTGAGACACGCTTATTCCCTGAACATCAGTTCAAATCAACATTAAAGAAATGTTCCAGGTTCAATACAAGTCAAGCTCCACAGAGAGATATTTTGCAGTTTTTCCTGTAAAAAAAGCAGAAATCATGATGAGCTTACAGTGGAATATCATGGACTTAAAGTTTATGATGGAGTTTAAAATCTGTGAAATCAGAATCTGTCTGTCTGTCTGTCATCTCTCCGTTTATCTATCTATCGGTCTATCGTTCTTTTGGTCTATCTGTCACTCTATTGGTCTGTCTGTCTATCTTTCTGTCTATCTTTCTGTCTATCTGTCGCTCTATCTATCTATCTATCTATCTATCTATCTGTCATTCTATCTATCTATCTATCTGTCATTCTATCTATCTATCTATCTATCTATCTGTCGCTCTATTGGTCTGTCTGTCTATCTTTCTGTCTATCTATCTATCTATCTATCTGTCATTCTATCTATCTATCTGTCATTCTATCTATCTATCTGTCATTCTATCTATCTGTCGCTCTATTGGTCTGTCTGTCTGTCTATCTATCTATCTATCTATCTATCTATCTGTCGCTCTATTGGTCTGTCTGTCTATCTTTCTGTCTATCTATCTATCTATCTATCTATCTTTCTGTCTATCTGTCTATCTATCTATCTATCTATCTATCTATCTATCTATCTATCTATCTATCTGTCGCTCTATTGGTCTATCTATCTATCTATCTATCTATCTATCTATCTATCTATCTATCTATCTATCTATCTGTCATTCTATCTATCTATCTATCTATCTGTCGCTCTATTGGTCTGTCTGTCTATCTTTCTGTCTATCTATCTATCTATCTATCTATCTATCTATCTATCTATCTATCTATCTATCTATCTATCTATCTATATCTATCTATTTTTCTGTCTATCTATCTATCTATCTATCTATCTATCTATCTATCTATCTATCTGTCGCTCTATTGGTCTGTCTATCTTTCTATCTATCTATCTATCTATCTATCTATCTATCTATCTATCTATCTGTCATTCTATCTATCTATCTATCTATCTATCTGTCGCTCTATTGGTCTGTCTGTCTATCTTTCTGTCTATCTATCTATCTATCTATCTATCTATCTATCTATCTATCTATCTATCTATCTATCTATTTTTCTGTCTATCTATCTATCTTTCTGTCTATCTATCTATCTATCTGTCATTCTATCTATCTATCTGTCATTCTATCTATCTATCTATCTATCTGTCGCTCTATTGGTCTGTCTGTCTATCTTTCTGTCTATCTATCTATCTATCTATCTATCTATCTATCTGTCGCTCTATTGGTCTGTCTGTCTATCTTTCTGTCTATCTATCTATCTATCTATCTATCTATCTATCTATCTATCTATCTATCTATCTATCTATCTATCTATCTGTCATTCTATCTATCTATCTATCTGTCGCTCTATTGGTCTGTCTGTCTATCTTTCTGTCTATCTATCTATCTATCTATCTATCTATCTATCTATCTATCTATCTATCTATCTATCTATCTATCTATCTATCTATTTTTCTGTCTATCTATCTATCTTTCTGTCTATCTATCTATCTATCTGTCATTCTATCTATCTATCTATCTATCTATCTATCTATCTGTCGCTCTATTGGTCTGTCTGTCTATCTTTCTGTCTATCTATCTATCTATCTATCTATCTATCTATCTGTCATTCTATCTATCTATCTATCTATCTATCTGTCGCTCTGTTGGTCTGTGTCTATATCTGTCTGTCATTCTGTCTATCTTTCTGTCTGTCATCTATCTGTTTATCTATTCGTTCTATCGGTCTATCGTCTGTCGCTCTATTGGTCTGTCTGTCTATCTATCTGTCTGTCATTCTATCTATATCTATCTATCTATGTATCGATCTGTCTGTCTGTCATTCATTTCATCTGTCCGTCCATCCATCCATCTGTTCATCCGTCTATCTCTGTCTGTCTATAAAAAATAATTTTATGTATTTTTTTTTTTTTTGTTCACTTGATATTTATCACATTCAGATCTGTCTGTATTCTAGTACACAGCACTAATTTTTCACAATCCAATCAACAAAAGCCAAATAAAATCAAACCCGTCCTTGATTCTTGTTGTTTTATAATAATTTCTCTCATTAGAATGTGTCATAAATATACAGTACAGTAGTAAAGTTGGTCACAACTTCCATTTAATGTTGACTTTTAAAGCCAAAAACGTCACGTTTTCTGTTAAGAGGTGCTACAACATGACAGGTCATTTTTAATATTTCATTTTTATTTCATTTATTTTGTTGCATCGTCATATCTATTGTGTCCAAGTGTCTCTGTAAGCACAATAATTGTTTTGGAGAGATGAATTCAAATACAACCGATGGAGCTTCACTTGTACTGATCTTGTATTTTATTCCTTTAACACTATCTGAGAGAATATTCAATTTATTTAAATGTTGAAAAATTTAATTGTTCTGAGTTATATAACTTTCTTTTAGTTCGATGAATATTATTAGTTTTAATGAGCATGTTTTGTCTGTTCTGATCTGTCCCGCATGTATCTGTTGATGGTTCGCTCCAGGTTTACTGATCGATAACTAATTATTAATCTTCTGCACTCTCATTTTCCTCATTTGTTGTCTTCCTTATCCCCCGCTCTCTTTTAAACTCTAACATTTTCTTTCTTTCTTTCTTTCTTTCTTTCTTTCTTTCTTTCTTTCTTTCTTTCTTTCTTTCTTTCTTTCTTATTTGATCACTCCAGATCCTCCCTTCCTGTCTCATCTGGACTTCCTGGCACAGGAAGTGACCTCAGGTTTGTGTCTGTCCGTCATCTCGAGTGTGTTTTCTCTCTCTGATGGTGTTTTTGGGCATCAGTACAGATGAGATTTTTTTTTCACTAACCGCCTCCTCTGTCGGTTTTGGTGTTTTCAAGTCTGTATCGTCTCACCCTCTCACTTTCACATGGCATTATCTTACCTTTGTGGTGTGTTTTTTTTTTTTTTTTTTTACTTTATAACCATGGTTTTTATTTCATGAAACCTTTCTGGTGGACATTTTTAAATGGTTAATGGCTAAATGTCATTATCATGTTAGTGTTTATTAATGCAGCATTATTGTGTTAATAGGAGAGGAGCTGAAAGAGGCAGGAGAAGCATCAGCGGCCGGAGACACCGATGACAGAAAAGGTGCATTGATAACACTCGCCTTTTCATGACTCTTGTGGTTGTTTTATTGGCAGTGTCTCATTGCAGCTCATGTGTGTTTTTCAGAGGAGAAGCCAAAGGACTATAAGTACTATCTGAGAATGTGGGCCAAAGAAAAAGAGCCAAAGAAAGAGAGTATCAAAGATCTGCCCCGGATGAATCAGGTGACCAATATTCACTTAACATGTTTACATGAAGGCATGATTATTTACATTTGCATGTAAACGTAGCTATTGACACGTCAAATTTGATCGTGGACGTGCAGTTGGGCTGTTTTCAGACTTTGAGATGAAAAAGAAAAATATATAAACACAAATATGGAGAAATATATGCTATTATCCAGTTTAAAGACCTGTATAATAAGCTTTTTAATGTTTTGAGACCCAATGATATGTTAAGTAACCGTTAATAACCATTGATTAACAATTACAATTATAATATTTTGAAATTAACCTCTTGATACTCTTGATAACTTGATACACAGCCATACACACAATAACAATGGTGTCAGTTTTACCGTATCAATCTCATCCTTTAGAAGAGCGTCAAAGTGGATCTTTCAGTCTCAGCTACAACTATACAACTATATGTTTGAGTGTGGGTCAAAGTGCAAATTTGTCACAAACCTACATAAGTGATGACCTACATGCATGATGACTCATTTCAGACAAAACATTTATCTGCACTTTGATCTTTGAAACTTTGCAGACCTTTTACATTCACAAACAGCTATAAAAACACTACATGAAAGGTGATATCTGAAAAAGCATAAAAGGGGCCACTTTAAATAATTTTAATAATTATATCTGACTATATCTGTTATTTACATTCACATCAAATCAGTATTAGAAGTAGCAACCATGTACTGCAGTGTTTGACCAATTAAAATGGCCCTTGACATGAACATGAGTGACTACAACACATTTTCATGTGTTCATACGTTTCCAGGAGCAGTTCATTGAGATGTGTAAGACTCTCTACAACATGTTCAGCGAAGATCCCATGGAGCAGGAGCTGTATCACGGCATCGCCACGGTGGCGAGTCTCCTGCTGCGCATCGGAGAAGTGGGCAAGAAATTCACCAACAACGGCGGAAGGAAAGCCGAGGCCCAGCTGCCCTCCACCATCGACGCTCTGCAGCCAGAGAGGGAGGACTCGTCCGGGGAGGGAGGATCAGGACAGTCCCTGGTCTCCAAGGCCCTGGCGGAGGCGCAGCTAGAGACGCCACCTCCCACGGCGGCCGGCTCCGACGAAGACGCCAAAGACGACACGTCCGTTTCGTCCTACTCCGTGGTGAGCGCCGGTTCGCTGCAGTGCGAGGACATCGCCGACGACACCGTGCTGATCGGCTGCATGAGCGGAGAGGGCGGCGACGGGGTGGATCGGAGGCGGGGCAGCGCACCGGATGCCGATTGGTCGATCACATTCGAGCAGGTTTTAGCGTCGTTCCTGACGGAAACATCGCTGGTTGACTACTTCGAGAAGAAACACGACATCCAGAGCAAAATAGCGGCGTGCAAATTGCTGAGAGCGGTGGAAAGACAGACCAGTTCGTCAAGCGATCATGATTTCTCTTCTCTGACCACACAATGATTACACTCATACAGACATGCATGAACACACAAACACACGCATACAGATGCAAAACAAGCATATGTGTATGTATGTCCGGATGCTGTCTCTATAGGAGTTTGATACTTCTGCGTCATAGTCTACAAATGATGTTTAAAAGAGGTTTTAGATGACCACGTTCCATCCTAGTGTCCCGTTTTGCTGGGTTTCATCATTTGAACGCGTGAACTTGCAGGTCTGGAATGGAGGATTATGGGATATGGCCCATACAAATCTAAATATATCTATAGGAACTGTGTATATTATACTGCTTCGGCTCATTATACAGATTAACGAATGAAACGGCACACTAAATATTTGATTTGCACACTCGTCTTGAGTCCCAGGTAGGAATGAGAGCGATTATCTCACACTAAAAGTGTACATCACTAATGCTTTCTTGCACGTGTGCTATAGCAGGATATATATCGATGTGTTTGGCGGTAAGAAGTGTCCTTTAGGTGATGAAGCGTCTGCCTCATAAAGCTCTGCTTTAATTCTTCAGATTCACTTTAACACCTCGGATGGAAACAGTTGTTCACTCTGCACTCAGCTTTGGTTCAAAGCCGTGTTTCTGTGTGTTAAAAGTCAGATTTAGTGTTTCTAAGTAGGTCATTGCCTTGCTTAAAAGACTCTTACCGTTGGTTGAGGACAGCATTGCACATGTTTGTTGTGGTGTTGAGAGGATGTCGTCATTGTTCAGATGTTTATTTGCCAGAAGCTACACAAACATTACAGCGCTGACTCGTCCAAACCGTAATGATAGGTACAGTAAAAAAATGTAGCAGATTAATTTAGCACTATAATGGCCTTTACCACGTAAAGCAAGACTTGTTTCTTGTTTATTCGCCACAATACTTTCTGCTGTCAGGCCAAAGCAAGTACAATCATTGGGCTTCATTCATGAAAATCAAGCAGAGTGCATTTGTGTAAATCACTCGTAATTTGTATGCTAATTGTAACACTGAAATAAAAAAAAACCTTAGTAAATTGGAATGCACAAAAACATTTATGCAAGCATATCGGAGTAAACTGTTGCATAAAGTTAAATGAAATTTGTAAAACAGTAAATTGATGTAAATTGATGCACTAAATTAAAATCATGTAAATTGTATTAAATCATTTTACAAGTGATTTTAAGGCATCCCGTGTTGAATTAAAAGAAAACATTCAGTATGCTTTACATGCTATTCATATTAAATTGTATTAAAATAAATTGATACATTGAATTTAAATAAAAAAATAAGTTGCCAGATTTTGTTCCTCCATAAAAATTCTGTACAATCGTTCGTTGAACATTCCGTAAAATCTTTAAAATGGTTTACGATTGATTTACAGAAATTAGTTTAGCTTGTGTTTAATAAATAAAGCCCTGTTACGTTTATTTTGGAAAATGCAGTAAAAGTTGCGAACTATATTTTCATTTCTTGTTCGCTATGCTTCCTTTTAATCAAATGAAGAACTCAGTGACCTTTGGCCTGGAGATTTCTAGAACTCTCAGCCATAACATTGTATTCTAGAACTAGGTTCATGATTAAAAAGAACTTGGATTGAGATGAATCTAGAACCTGTTGTTTAAAGACAGACTTGTCCTTTTCATCCTGATCTCAAATCACATGACTGAAAGAATCTGGAAGCTTGCATTTAATCAGATGTAATCGAGCTTCTCAACCTGTAAATAGTCACATATCACGTTCTAATATCAGAAGTTTTAACGTCAAATCGTTTGCAGTGATCGTTCTTGTTTGTTTTCAGTCATGTATCGCTTTGCTTTTGTTTGTCCCGTTTCTATTCTATATTTGTGGTTTTTAACAATTGCTTTTGTACTTAGTGAATTAGCTTTAAATTAAGCCTGTTCAGCTCCATAATGAACAAATCCTGAAAGGCTTCAGTATTAATTTTGTTTAAAGAGCTTTAAAATATAAACCTGTCCGAATTCTGAAAACGAGATTCGAACCAATAGAAATGAGAGATTTTAAATCAATGATGAGGCATTAAAGTATATCAAATGTTTTTAAAATTGGATAATAGCTGCAGATGTAGGTGGTACGGCCCATTTCCACACTTCCGTTATGAAACGCACTTTTGTCATTTACGGTAAATCTGAATGTGAATGAATCTCCCGTGACCTCTGTCTAACTGTGAAAATAACTCTGGCTTCACTTCACTGTGTTTCTGATTAACTATGTTAATTAATGCATAAACTAACACTGTTTCCATTTTCATCATTCATTTCGCAAAAGGAGTGAATTCTTGTTCTCTTGGTGGAGAGTTTCTCCTTCTATAAGCTTCTGTCTGTGACCTGCAGTTGTTATTATCTGATGTCCACTCATTTAAAAGTTGTTTCAAAACTTATTGTCATTAAACCAGTATTGTGTAATATTATGTAATAAAAATCAAGTTATGGAAAGCCTGACTGTATTTAGTGTTTTCATGCACATCCACTTAAAGTTAGCCCTACACTATTTAACTTTTAAAAAACAAAACTGCATGCATTTTTCGGAAGAACATTGTTTTGGTTGTGCTTTGGCTTTGCGTGACTGGATGAATATGGTTTGCAGTACCTGTGTTTAGGACTATCTGAAGATGTTCCCAAATGGAACCCTAAGCTCTTGTGATCTTCCTCCGAGTCCACACTTTCGTGGCGTAATGCTGCTTTGACTGTCGGGCAGAAGTCTGCTGCAGAGCTCGGCAAAACTGTACATCGAGGGCGCATATCGGGCGCTCACGAGCACCCTTCTGAAACCTAAAATGACAAATGGGACACCCTATGGTCTTGTAGACTTAATGGACATGCGGCCATTGTGAGTCCAAAAAAACAGTGCACATGAATTATGCCATTTGGGACAGGGCCACTGTAGCTAAACCCATTAATAGGCACGGTACTTCCTTGAAAATAAATTCCAGCACAGTGCTATTACAACCATAATGAAATGAGCCTTCACAATAGATAATGCTTTACAATGAACTCTACATATGACAGTTTGTTAAATTAAATACCTTACTCACCTGCTGAGTAATAAAAACGCCATCTCTGCATCGCTTTTACAATGTTTCAAATCCCTCAGTTCTCACCATCTCTGAAAAGCCAAACCAATGTTGATTCTTGTTTTATTACAAGCTCTGTCACGTTTCTTTTTGCCAGCAGATTCCTCGGAATTTGGAGATTTAGCAGCTCCACATGTCATCCTTTCTCGCTCCTTGTGACAACTATCCTCTGCCACTCCCACATGTGTCAAAGTAGCCGGAGCAACTTTTCTATTTACGGATACGAGGCATGCATGAGCGAATGAGGCGTGTACGCGATTTCCTGTGAAAACCATCCTGTTAGGTCTAAAGTATAAACACTTATAATAGGCTTACCATAGTGAAAACACATTTTGGAAGAAGGATTGATGATGTATTGACTCATTTAGAACAAAAAAAGTTACATTGTGTACCCTTAACTTGATTTGTCCAAAAGTGCATTATTGCATGTTCTTCGACAGGGCGACAAACCTTGTAATCATAGCCATGATCGATGTTGGGGAAAGTTACTTTTAAAAGTAATGCATTACAATTTTGTTATTTAGTTACTTTTTATGGAAAGTAATTATTATGTTACTTTTGTGTTACTTTTTCTCATCTGGGTTGGGCTGTTTGTTTGTTTTTATAACCACAAAAAGTTCTATTTTTGGCAAAAACGTAAAGGCCCTTTCACACCAAAAGATTATTTTTGTTGTAAATTTAAAAGTAATGCATTACTTTACTAGTTACTTGAAAAAAGTAATCTGATTATGTAACTTGTAATGCGTTACACCCAACACTGGTCATGATTGAAAGAAATGTGCCAAGAAACCTCTTACAAAAAAACACTTTTATTATTTAATGAACAAAAGTGACATAGCTGAAAGTTCAAATAAAAAAAAAAAAAAAACATGGTGTTTATTATCAGTTTGCAAAATTAGACCATCAGGTTACAAAATTTAAAAAAAACTTTTATAGAAAATTATAATACTAACAAATGTTTGTATTAAAAGCTGTTAAAGAACAGCAGGTTTAAATATGTACAGGCAAAAAGTTGCATGCAGATGCATGCGTTTGAGCGTTGAAAGAGCAGTGCAGCTGAAACGAAAGGCAGTAAATTGTGTGTGAAACCTCAAGCGTTAGTGACATGATTGTGAAAGTACTTTGACTTGCTGCACTAAAGAGACAGCTTGCATGCAAAAAGCAAGTTATATGAATGTCATGCATTAAATATCAGGGCTCATACACCTGTGCATATTGTTGCAAAGCATCTATATAAATTCATCAGCTTTCAGAATAATTATATGAATGTGTTTGTGTGTGAAATGTAGCTTTAACCTGCCATATAACTTATTTTTAAAAGAACTTTTAATGCTGTGTTTTTGTATGCACCAATGCTGCTGTGACCTCTCGCCTTAAATCTGTCCTTCAAACTTCTGCCTTCTGTTTGGCTTCAGATGAACGTTATACGCTGATCCCATATGCTTGTCTGTTATAAGGCAGCCGTCTGTAATCATGGTTGAAGGATCACAGGTTGTTGGCCTGTATGATCTGATGTAGGATGCTGTCTACATCAATCGTGTCGTAGCTGATTCCCTGCATATCCAGGTTTGGTAGGATGGAGGACAGTAATGCAACCACATTCCGACGGATGGACCGCAGCCTCTCCAACGTCACACTGCTGTCAGGGAGCAACGACAGACAGATGTTCATATACATAAAAAATACACAGTTTGGGGTCAGTGTCAATGTTTAACGTCTCTTACGCTCACCAAGGCTGCATTCATTTGATGGGAAAAATACAGTAAAAACAATTTAAAATAGCTGTTTTCTATGTGAATATATAGTAAAATATAATTCCTGTGATCAAAGCTGAATCCAGTCAGTGTCACATGATCCTTCAGAAATAATATGCTGATTTACTCAAGAAACATTTCTGATTATTATCAATGTTGAAAACAGTTGTGCTGCTTTATATTTTTGTGGAAACCATGATGCATTTTATTTTATATATATATGGTCAGGAAAATTTTTTTGAATACAATAAAAGTTTTAAAGTTATTTTGTAATCCGACATACACACCTGTTGTAAGTGTGGTTGGGTGTGTTGGTGCTCTGGTCTCTCCTCTCTTGTGTGTCTCTCTCTGTTTGTCTCACTCGGTTCAGCAGTTGGTCTCTCTCTGTTCTCAGCTCAGTCAGATCAGTTAACAGCGCCTGGTTCTCACTCTGGAGTTTGGCTACTGTCTTACTCCAGTAGAGCTCGTCTCTAGGACTCGTTTCTGCCTCCTGCTGGATTGGGGATGAGCTGCTCTGCTGCGCAGGAGGCCCGCTTTCCTGTTCTTCTGATTTCTACAGATTGAAGGTATTTAAGGTTTAGAATTCAAATTTCCTGATAATTTATTCACTCCCATGTCATCCAAGATGTTTATGTCTTTCTTTCTTCAGTCGAAAACAAATTAAGGTTTTTTGAGGAAAACATTTCAGGATTTTTCTCCATATAGTGGACTTCACTGGGGTTCAACGTGTTGAAGGTCCAAATGTCAGTTTCAGTGCAGCTTCAAAGAGCTCTACATGATCCCAGACGAGGAATAAGGGTCTTATCTAGCAAAATGACAGGTCATCTAAAAAAAATAAATAAAAATGATATACTTTTTAACCACAAATGCTCATCTTGCACTGCTCTGAGATGCTCCACGCATTACGTAATCACGTTGGAAAGGTACCACGGTAGGGTGAAAACCTCATTTTCTCCTCCAACTTAAAAATCGTCCAACATTGTTTTACTTTTTTTTTGTAAAGGCCGTTAGTCTTTGCAGTAGACACTTGCTTTGTACTTCCACCTACGTCACGCGTGACCTTTGCAACGTGATTATGTAATGCGTGGCGCATCACAGAGCAGTGCAAGACCAGCATTTGTGGTTAAAAAGTATATAATTTTTATTTTTTTAGAAAATGACAGATGGTTTCTCTAGATTAGACTCTTATTCCTCGTCTGGGATCATGTAGAGCTCTTTGAAGCTGCACTGAAACTGACATTTGGACCTTCAACCCGTTGAACCCCAGTGAAGTCCACTATATGGAGAAAATCCTGGAATGTTTTCCTCAAAAACCTTCATTTCTTTTTGATTGAAGAAAGAAAGACATGAACATCTTGGATGACATGGGGGTGAGTAAATTATCAGGAAATTTTAATTCTGATATGAACTAATCCGTTAACTTTATCCACATACATACATGTAAATCAATATATACTATATAGCAAATCTCAACTGCTTGATTCTTAATTTTGTTGCAAAATGTAGCTACATTATCACCCTGCTCTTTATTATAAAGTTGGATATATATACATCTGCATACATACACTTGTTTAGGCTGGTAAAAGGTTTATAAAAACTTCTCATTCCTAATCAAGACTATATTTTTGAAGCACTGCAAAATCAAACTTATTGAACATGCATCGACGATTATATTGGCACAATCTAATTTATTTTCTACATTAAAGTTTTCTATTTTTCTTATTATTTTTAATATTAATACCTCATTCTTAATATTTTTAGTATTAATACCTCATTCTTAATATTTTTTTCATTTCCGTAACTTACGTATCATTACCGCAACAGGTGATAATTTAATGTTTATTTAAAAAAAATGGAAAAATAGTAGTTTGCTTTTAAATGCATGTGCAGAATCTATACAATATGTTCTTTAAGGTTTGCCACATCATTTTGAAAATATGTCAGGTTTCAATAAAATAATACAAATATTTGGTTGTAAATGGTGGCAGGTGTTGTGGTAATGAGAAAAATCAGTCAAAATCAAATAAAAATGTAAATTTAAAAATATATATTATTTCAGAGTTTCAAGTAACTGTGCATGACTGTTAATAATCAATTTTTAAAAATGTGAAAATGTATTAGCTTTCCTAACGGTATTGACATTTTCAGACTGTTGCGGTAATGAGATATTTAAGGACTTGTTTTGGAAAAATATGTTAAAAAAAACGTTTTCAGTATATATTTTATTTCACAAACACTTAAGACCTTGCTCTGAATGTCTAAAAAAGGAAATTTGTTGATGCAAACATTTTTACATTTTTCATGTTTAAAAACTTTTCCATGTTTGAAACTAAGATTTTGTAATAATCACCCATATACTATATAGCAAATCTCAACTGCTTGATTGCTAAATGTAACTATATTATCATCCAACTCTAATCTGTTAATGCAACAAGGCATGAAGATAATAAGACATAAACATTAACATCATGATTTTCTGTAAAGCTGTTTTGAAACAGTGAAAATCGCTATATAAATAAATCTGACTTGCTTTTAAACTCTTGAACACATTTTAATTTTACCTGACAAGCAGAAAGTTCCTCTGTTGACACTGGGTTCAATCTTTCGGCATTTTGGTCACATGACACTGAACTTCCATTTTGCGCAAGTCGCTCCTCAACCGTGGTGACATCAGAAGGCCCGCCCCCTTCTGCCTCCGTTACCATGGCAACCTCTGGCTCACGGATGCCCAGGATTCTTTTTAACCGCTTCGCTTCCCGCTCCAGCTGAGCGAGTCTCTGAGCGAGAGCGGTGCGGTCTGAGCCGTCTGTCGGTAACGGAGACACGGGCTGAAATCCCGATCTGCTGAGAGGAGTGACGACCACCGTCTGAGCCATGGTCATGGAGGTGTGTGGCGAGAGCGGGTGAGGCGGGATCCTCGGCTGATCTTTGGCCATCTGTGGCCCCTGAGACGTCTGGGGCTCTACGGGGCCCTCGAGCACAGCGGCCTCTGGCTCAATGCTGTCCTCCTGAGCCGCTGCATCCACCGCTGGTGATGTGTCTGTGTTTGTCTCTGAAACTTCATGCGTTTTGTCTGTTGTTTCTGTCTCTCCCTCAGATGGGACGTCTGGAGATCCAGCATGGTTTGGGGATTTATTGCCCTTTTCAGTGTGTGAACATGCATCTTTCCTTCTTTTTCTAAAAAAAAAGTTAGTAAAAAGTCAGATAAACCAAGATGCCATGATGCCATGGAAGCCAAAATATGATGATTCCCTTTCTGGGACCCAATAAATTATAAAAGAAGCTTTATATTTCCATGTATAAAGACCCACTTATACTGTAAAAAAGATTAAAAAAAATATTTTAAATATGTGTAAAATATCATCTGCAAAATATTTACTTTTTAATAAGTTATAAAGTGTATTTAGTTATATTTAATAAGTTAATCACTATCTTTTATCTACCCACCATCATTAAATCTGGTATATTTTTAACTTTTATTTATTTTTATATTTTTTTAAACATTTTTACAGTTTTTCTCTTGAATAATAATGCAAAATTATACATAATATATATTAAAGTATTTATATATTTAATTATTTTAAGAACATTTTTTAAATGCACTTCTCAGAGTTTTATATATAGTTCAACTTAATTTTTAATTAAATTAAATGTAACTTAATTTAATTTAAATCACAGAGGGTCATGCCCTTGAGTACTGCGTTTTTTCCTCACCACTGATACAAGAACATTTGTTAAGTATGTTAAATGAAATCTAAAGCATTGACTGAGCATTTGCATCTGCGTTTGTGTACTAGCTTCCGTCCTAAAGATGAGCGACGGTCAAAGAGATTCTCAAACACCACGAGTGCATGGAAATGTCTGAGTTCTCTATCTGTCTATCAGACCTCGGGGAGGGTGATGACTCTTCCTCTTCTGTGGCAGTGACTTGGACTCCATCCTCATCTGTATCCTGTGTATCTGTCGTCATGACAACGGTGACCTCATCCTGTTTGCTCACTGATGTAGGTTCAGATAGTCCTCTACAGAGAAGTTGCACTGGGCTTTTAGTCATCTACAACACACACACACACACTTAATATAGTCTGAAGTGAGAGCAATGTGTCAAAACCAAAATGAGAAGTTGAGTTTCACATTAATGTAGATCATTTCTATAAATGCCTCTGTATGGCCACAAAGAAAGAACTGCAGCCGTGAGAATCAACTACTAGAATACAGTTTCTTATTTCTTAATTAATGCAGCTCTTCTTTTTTATATAGTAATAGGGTGGTTTATAGATGCATTATGTATTATAAACACTATAATTTCTATAGTGCTGTCAAATCGATTAATCGCGATTAATCACATCTAACATCAGTTAGTAAATATATATGTGTGTGTATAGATAGATAGATAGATATACTCAGATCAGGCATAACATTATGACCACCTTCCTAATATTGTGCACCCCTGAAGGTGTGCTGTGGTATTTGACACCAAGATGTTAGCAGCAGATCCTTTAAGTCCTGTAAGTTGTGAGTTGGATCTGACTTGTTTGTTCAGCATATCCCACAGATGCTCGATTGGATTGAGAGGCCAAGTCTAAACCTCAAACTCATTGTTGTGCTCCTCAAACCATTCCTGAACCATTTTTGCTTTGTGTCAGGAGCATTATCCTGCTGAAAGAGGCCACAGCCACCAGGGAATACCGCTTCCATGAAAGGGTGTACATGGTCTGCAACAATGCTTAGGTAGGTGGTACGTGTCAAAGTAACATCCACATGGATGCCAGGACCCAAGGTTTCCCAGCAGAACATTGGCCAAAGCATCACACTGCCTCCGCCGGCTTGCCTTCTTCCCATAGTGCATCCTGGTGCCATGTGTTTCCCAGGTAAGCGACACACACACACACTCGGCCATCCACGTGATTCATCAGACCAGGTGATGAAGAGATAATCAGTGTTATTCACTTCACCTGTCAGTGGTCATAATATTAAGCCTGATCGGTGTATATACTGTATATACACATACTTCACACACACACACACACACACACACACATATATATATATAGCCTATATTTTCAAACGTTTATGTTAGGTGCGATTAATCGCAATTAATCAATTTGACAGCACTAATCTATCTATCTATCTATCTATCTATCTGAAAAAAAAAAACAGATAATATATTTTATATATTTAATTATTTGGCCAGACTGCAGATAAACTATAAATTATGGGATGCTTGGCAAACTACAGTTTCAAAGTACTGCAGTTTCCTGATACTGACACACACACAGTTTGTTTGCATAGGCAAAGCTCTCACATTCATGCTCACACAAATTATTTGTCATGTCTGTCATATGCAAAAGAAGATGACCACACACAACCTACAGAAAACATTTATACAGACCAAACACACACACTGAGTCAACAAGCCCACAGAGACTGTGATCACACCCTGACACTTGTGAGAAGTCAGAAACCAAAGTTCCTGTCCTTAGAAATGTGTACTTCCTCATCTGAAACAGAAATAGAGGTGAATACCTCCATAGATCTTCCTCTTCTCTTGATTGAGGCATTTTCCCTGCGCAAAAGAAAACAGACAGCAGTTTAAACACACACACACACACACACACACACACACACATTAACAGTATTGTGTTCAATCATACTCCAATTTCAGGATGTGGATGTGGAACCACACCATTAGTGTAAAGCTTAGAGATATTTATACTGTCTTAACTGTTTTTTGAATGTTTTTTCATAGCTGGGTGATCTGACATCAGCATTCTCGTCCGTATCCTCCGGTAGCAAACAGCTCCTGAACAACAAAAACCCAAGAATAAATAAGACACGCTTTGGAATATAATATTATTGTGCGGTTTAGGGCATACTATGCTGTATACACTACTGTTCAAAAGTTTGGGGTCTGTAAGAATTTTTATTTTTTTTTTAATTGAAATTGATATTTATTCAGCAAGGATTCGTCAAATTGATCAAAAGTGACAGTAAAGACATTTATAATGTTGAAAAAGATTTCTGTTTCATATAAATGCTGTTCTTTTGAACTTCTTGGGGAACTTCTTTACTGTGTTTCAAAAAATAGTACGCTAAACATAGATGTGCTATGTTATCACATGATGTCATTGCATGTTAATTCGGTAAGTCCAGTTACCTCTGAAACAAATGTTATGTCCTTAAAGTTTTGTCAGTTTAATCAGTTAAGTCATGATAGAGATAAAAAGCAATGCATATTCAGTAATACTTCCAGTTCATTTGTCACATGTCAGGTCGACAGCATTGCATTGTGGGATACACTATTTCATTCACGCAGTGTGCTCTGGTTGAATGCAGGATCATCCGGCACGGGTACTTCATGCTTATTGTGCACGGACAGTGAATTTGCTTATTGCAAACATATTGTAAACATAGTGAAAATAAAGCATGTGTAGCATACTAGTGTTCCGTTCGGAATCAGATGGGCACAGACTCACCGTAAGCGTGGGATCGGGTGCATGCAGCATCTGAACGGATCAGGAACGCTTCCAGCGAACAGGTGAGTGGTGATTCCTCTCCATTTCAAACACTCCTCGCACTGAATCCATGTCACATCCCTTATGATAGAAGAAAGCCATTAATACACCAGCTGTTCAGAGTTTGTTCTGTGGAGATATTTCAGTCATGAAAGAGCTTGACGGCAGCAGGTTTGTTCATATGTTGATGTATTTCCAGTTGAAACAGAAAGTTGGGGCTTGTCCCTTTTAAGAAAAGCCACTAGCCTTTAGTTCAGCTTTGATTTATTGCTTGTCAAAGGCAGGTAGAGCTGCAGGAATTACATATTTTTATAGGCCAAAAACCAAAAACGAGTTGCATTTTAGCACAATCAGCTCCATCATCCTGGTTTTTTGAATGGTTTTTGGTTAAATGGCTGAAATAAGTCCTGTGGTGAACACAATCTTAAGATATTCTCATGTTTTTATCATCGACATAAAATGCATTAGTAATACTGGAAAAAGGATTTTTGAAAAACTTTCTCTGAACATTTAAAAAAAAAAGTTCTTTGTTATGTGAACATTCAGGAAACATTACATTTTATAATTTTGCAAATATTATGGGAATGTTACTTTGTAATGTTATCTGAACGTTCTGAAAATTTCAGGAAAAACGCTCCATGAACAATGTATAAGTAACGTTTTTGTGCAAACGTTATTAAAGACCAGATAACTTTGAGCAAACGTTCTACTAACGTTACTGTTCATAACTTTGAGAGAACCTTGGCAGAATGTTCTAAGAACATTATTAAAGATAACCTTGAGCAAACGTTCTATTAACGTTACTGGAATGTTTGTTCATAACTTTGAGAGAACCTTGCCAGAACGTTCTGAGAACGTTCCCTGTCAGGTGGGCTGGTCCAGCACCAGCTCTAAGCAGATTGGACCAACATGGAATTCATGCTGGTTTATGTTCGATTTTTCAGCAGGGAAGGGAACCAGGGTGATGCAAATGTCTGGGTTGGCCTACAAAAATACGTCAGCAATCTATTCACAGAGGGTTTTGCTGAAGAAACCTGTTTTTCCTTTGATGGTGTTTGAAAACTATTCCTGTATCCTGAAGTCTTTGCAAGAATCATCTAAATTGCAATGCTGACAAAACAAAACAGCAATCATGGGAACCTTAACGCAAATGTGTGATCAATCATGTGTGTCCAATTGTTTTAGCTGTTGCATGATTTACTCTCAGACTTCACAGATGTACTGCTGCTATAAACCACGCTATTGTTTTAGCCATGTGATTAACAGTTTCACATTTCTCAGCACCGCCCACCTGCATTTAACAGCTTGACTCGACCTCTGCCATCACAAGACATCACACTTTTTTTCTGTGAGTTTTTTCTGTGATGCATGTATGTGCAAGGTTTGTGGTCTAACAGACAAATAGTCAGTTTTTAGTAAGCTTAGTTGCACCATCTCTCATTTTTTACCCACAAACCCACGGTTCAGTGAGGCCGGTGCTATTCCGGCCATCTGACTGACAGATGGCTGAACTTTCAGCAGAGCAAAGCAGGTGTGAGAAAACTGTAGTGTGAAAAGTTTTGGAGGAAAAAAAATCATACACTTCTTCTTCCTCCTCCTCCTCCTCCTCTTCCTCTTCATCATCCTCTTCCTCTGTTTCCTCAGTATCGCCTTCTTTGCTTTTTCTCTCTAAGGCTTGAAACTCTCTCTCTTTGGCTTTCTTTTCCTTCTTTTCACGCCAGTAGTCATTCAGTTTGAGACCAAGAGCAGCTAGTGTAAGTCTATGAGAAAAGCAGGGGGAAAAGCGCAGTTAAAAATGAAAATGATTAATACCAAAATGCAATTAAATACATGTATTGAATATATGTAAACATTAAATATAAATGTATGTACTATAAGTGCTGTCAAATCGATTAATCGCATCTAACATAAGTTTTAGTATATATGTATACGTGTGTGTATGTGTGTGTGTGTGTGTATATATATATAAATATATATATATATATATATATATATATATATATATATATATATATATATATATATATATATATACACGCACCCACACACACACATATATATTATATATTTATAAACTTTTATGTTAGATGCGATTAATCACAATTAATCGATTTGACAGACCTAGTATATATATATATATATATATATATATATATATATATATATATATATATATATATATATATATATATATATATATATATATACAATTAAAAATATTTTAACTGAAATTATAATATACATTTTAAATATTTTTAAAATATTTTCATTTTATTTTTAATATAACGTTAAACATTAAAAGTTGATCAGAATATATCGGTTGCATATATATATATATATATATATATATATATATATATATATATATATACACACACACACATTTAAAAATATTTTATATTAAATATACATTATTTTTATATTTTACTTTTAATAATTTAAAGTTGATCAAACCATATGTTGCATATATATTCTAAATATTTTATATGAAATATATATTATTTTTAAAATATTTTTACTGTATTTTATTTTTTATATTTTAAAGATGATCTCAACATATTTGTTGCATATATATATATATATATATATATATATATATATATATATATATATATATATATATATATATATGTATATATACACAATTAAAATATTTTATATGAAATGTATATTAATTTTTTATTTTTATATTATAAATATTTTATATGAAATATATTATTTTTTAAATATTTTTATTGTTTTTTATTTTTATATTTTAAAGATTAGCACAACATATTTGTTGCATATATATATATATATATATATATATATATATATATATATATATATATATATATATATATAGGCTATATATAAACAATTAAAATATTTTAAAATAAATATATATATTAATTTTTTATTTTTATATTTTAATTTTAATATTTTAAAGTTCATCACAACATACCTGTTGCATATATATTATAAATATTTTATATGAAATTAAATAAAATTCTACTTTTTATTAAAAATAAATAAATAAATAAAGCAAGAATGTACAGACATTTCATTGACTTATATTGTTAACTCTGTACTTAAACCCATTGTTTTTGATCAGTTTTGGAATTTCAGCTGTGGAATAAAATAATCTCTCTGAAGCAGCAGATTTGAATCATATGAGAATGTCAGTCCGGCATTCAAATCAGGAGCATTCCGAGCCGGCCGGTGCTGGTGTAGTGTCGCGTGTGAAAGTTTGTGGAAAGCTGCTGAAATGCACCTGTACTCTTTGGTGTATTCAAAATCCTGCTTGTTATGAGCAGGCTTGAGGAAGTTACACTCTATCACTCCGATGACCCCGACCCCTGACCTTTGACCTGATGACTTAAAGGAGAGAGACAGGAAGTGGTGAGTCACAGTGATACTTCCACCAAATGGCAAGTTAATGTTTTAAAAATGTGTTGAAGGTTTTCTGTACTGGTTTTTGTACAATATCTGTGTAATCCTGAGGAATGGATAATAATAAAATTTAAATGTACAAGTTTTTTGTGCAGATTAATAATTCCAGTACCTTGATTTGGCAGCCAACTTTCTCATGGGCCTTTATCAGTCTGTTTTTATGGTACATCATAATTCCATAGTGCTCCTTGTTTTTACGGTTGAATCCAAAAGTTATTTTCACTCTCTCGTTCTGAGCGGTAGCATTTAAAGAAAACTTTAATGTCCAAATGAGCTGGACTGGGGAACGATGGGAAAAGACATAACAAATAAATCCAAACTAAAACAACATTCCCAACGGTATTTCCATTTTCAGTTGATTTTCATAACCTGCTTTGGATGTAAAACACAGAAACAGGTTTTAAGGGAACTTTAACTTCAGGTTTTGAGGGAAGTGTAAGGATACAATGAATTGGGGTTTATAGACGTCGTTCTCAATCATGGACAGACTCTTGGCAACCAGCTTAGTCTGAACTTTCTTCTGTCTCAAAATGATCTGAATCCTGGGCTTCAGGTAAAGTATACTGAGATAAGCCTGCAGCGACAGAGAGAGGAAATATATTTGTGTTAATGTTTGTTTAAATCTCATCTGCATTGATCTTTTATAGGGCTCATATCAAACTGTCCTTGATCTTTTGAGATAAAACGTATTCAAAAGTTCCTCACTGGTCCAAAAAAAAAAAAAGCATTTATAGAAACCAAGCTGCAAAAACGACTCGTTTTGAATAGGGTTGGGCCGGATGACAATGCCATCGTCCATCGCCGATGGCTGACAGACATCATGATGTTGAACCTGCATTGTGATTCCCCCAACCAAAAAATCCCAAATGAATTATATGCTACTACGTGTTTTACACTAAACCACGACATTCAAATGGTGCACCGCGATCCGCATCCGGACCCCGGCATGTTTGCATCCGGACCGCCAATGAAAAAATCCTATTGGGTTTTTGCCGAGGGAACCAGGGTGATGCCAACTTATGGGTCAGCCTACAAAAATACATAATCACTGAAGCGCTCTATAAGAAGAAAAGGACTGCAAGCTCATTTCGCATGTGAAGACAGTGTTTACATTTGTGGAAAATATTTTGTACCTCAGATAAAAAAAGTAACTAATAATAATAGTCTATGATTTGAAGACTGTAGCTCTGGCTGTTTCACTGTTTCACATTTCTGCACCACAAAGTTACTTTAGAGTCTCAAAGTTCACACTGTGACACTGTATAAACATTCTCTCAGCTCCACCTAAAATTTACACACACACATTTGCATTCACACTGTACAACAACCACAGGCCATAAATATCAGGAAGTTTCTCGCTCTCTCACTCACTCTGAGAGAAAACTCCATCTCAGGAACGCTGTTACTTTCTCTGCGCTGCCTGTAATCTCTCCTCCATTTTCCCTGCGTCTCCTCCGACCGGATCTCCGGCAGACGGATGTCCTCCACATCGGTGTCAAAGTCAAACTCTGGCTTTCCGTCTTTATTTCTGTCAGATAAAATGATAAAGATTAGATTTCCAGATTAACACTTCCATCATCGCACTCCTTCGTTGCTAATTTCAAAATGTCATTTTAGAGGAAGAAACAGAGGCTTGAGATATTTATACCAGACTAATGTGGTTATTAATGCAGGTTTTAGAGAGAGAGTGTGTGTGTGTGAATTACCTGTGTCTCTCGACAGTGTTCGGCAGCAGAGTCTCTACTAATAGAAACTGTAAGTTTATCTGCTTCAAGAACAGCGCATTACCTCGCTAGTGAGAAATGTCATGTAGATTTTAAACTGATAAACTATTTTACTGATCAAATGGTCAGAGCAGCACTGATGACACGTTTCTGTGCGAGAGTGTGAAAGAGAGTATGTGCTTTCCATACATAATAAAGTGTTATTTTGTGGCAAAAAACATGGAACTAATTTGTTGTTTTTACCCTATTGTTTACTATATTAATTTGCTTGGTCGGTGTCCTTGTGGGGTTTTTTTTTGTTGTTGTTGTAGTCAGTGGTGTAATGTAACGAAGTAATAATACTTCGTTACAGTACTTAAGTATTTTTTGGGAGAATCTGTACTTTACTTGAGTTTTTATATTTCTTTCAACTTTTACTTTTACTCCACTACATCTCCTAAATAAAATGTATACTTTTACTCCGATACATTTTCCCAAAGCATTTTCGTTACTTACTACAAAATAAGTCGGAAGAACACAGACTACCAGCAAGCATGTGCAAACAAGTGCTCGCACAACCGCGGTTGATTTCATTTTCCGGGTTGCGTCCGTTGCTGGAGCGGCTGAGAAGAGTGCGCTGTCATTACGAGACATTACGAGAGCGACCTCTAGAGGTGAAATAATAACTATCACGATGCCTCGTATAAGTTTGTTTTGACACGTGACGTGTGGCTGCGCTGCACAGAGCGGGACACTTAAAAAACGGATTTAAAACGGACAACAAAACGGTATGTTATACAGTATACACTACAGTACATGTTTTCATATCATTATAAAGTAATTAGTTTGTTGACTAGATGCTGCATTAGTGGAGAACAGTAGTATGTTTGCCGTCGAGGCCGAGAGGATGCTAACATTAGTAGTACCTTAAGCGGTTAAAACAATGTGACAAAAACACCAACTGTTTAATGTCACGATTTTTACCATTCATTTGCATTAGTTTATGTCCATTTGTTCACTGTTATGCATTCGTTATCCAGCGAAGTTACATATTTAAACTGTATTCTCATCATGCAGCGACAGAAACATAACAAATCGAAATGTATTCGATTTCAGTTCTTTTTTATCGGTACTGTAACACATATTTTCATTAGATAATCGTCAAGTTTTCTAAAATAGAGGCAAATAATGTGTGAAAGTATGCATATAATAGACCCATGCTATGCCTTTGTGTGTAAAGATGGTCATTTTTAAGCATGACTGTTATGAAATGGTAACACTTTACAATAAGAGTCCATTTGTAAATTAAAAAGTATTGTACATTGTTAATTTCGACATTTCCATTTTTCCATTTTAATGTTGTCTCTTACATTAGTTATAATGCACTATGAATTAACATGAACGATCAATGTATAATCAATATATTAGTATTTTTATATTTAAAAATTACAATAAACATTTAGCCATTTTTTAATTCAAAGAAACAAAATGTAAGAAAGGGTTATAAATGAACATAATCATGCTGCTCAAACTGTATATAAAAATTTTGTATTTTACATTTACTTGTACTTTTACTTTCAATACTTAAGTACATTTAATATAAAAAAAAAAAAAACTTTTCAAGTACAAAAAATATCACATACTTTAAAACTTTTACTCAAGTAACATTCTAAACAGTGACTTTGACTTCTACCAAAGTCATTTTCTGGTACGATATCTATACTTTTACTCAAGTATGGTTTTCGAGTACTTAGTCTGTAAGGATCTTTAAAATAACTGAAATCATTTGGCGAAGTGATATGGAACTGTAATGCGGTCAAGATTTGCCGGAACTACTTTAGCCGTGCTTTTCCCTGAAAATAATTGCACACCTTAAGAACGTTCGTCAACCAATCAGATTCAGCTCTTTCTAAATTTACCAGAATTCGATAAATCATGCTTGAATATTGCATTTAATCTAGCAAGGAAGGGGTCTAATAAACATTGGTACTAGTCTTCTGTGCATGTCTCCTCTTCTCTAGCTTGCTTTCTAATCTAGTTATCAACTAAACCTTGCATTGTATACTAAGAATATTGTTGGCTCTTCGGCAAATGACTTTTGTTCCTCTTTTGTAAGTAGTTTTGGTTTAAAGCATCTGCTAAATGAAACATCTAACACCTTCAAACCAAACAACGGCAATCAGTAAATACAGTGAAAAACTATAAAAGATAAAAGCTAGTAAATTTGCATCAATAAAATAAAAATCAACACAAAAATATGATTATGCAATGGGCAGTTGCGTTTCTGATTGCTTAAATATGCTGTTTGCTAGAGTTGAGAGAATTGTATGCTTTTGGGTGATTAAAATATCTTTGTTAAACTAAGCAGTTCAGGGTTATATTCAAAACAAACACAAATCAGGAGTGTGTTGTTCCGACAGAGTCAGTGCACTCGCCTGTGCGCAACATTCAAATCACATGCAAATTAACGATGAGACTGAACATAATGGTTCTTCTGTCTGCATTTGCTCTGTAACATCTTCATCTTTATCACTACGAATGACCGCTTCCTTGCAACTAGTTAGAAGACTAACATGTAAAAACTGTGCCACAGACCTGCGGATGTTCCAGATGAGTATCTTGGTTCCTTTCTTGCCCTGTATGGAGTCCAGCTGCTCTTGTAACTCAGACTCGCTCTGGAAGAGAGAATATTTCAGGATGGCTCTCAGACTCGCCTCCGAATCCTCGGTTACCACCAGCGTCTGTGAGAAGGGAGTTAAGGGTGATGCTTGGTGCTACTGAGGATGGAGATGAACATCTGTTTACAGTCTGTAAGAATAGAGTACAAACAGCACACATGCATCCAAAACAAATCCATGCATCTTTTTTTTTTTTTTTTTAGAATTGCAAACAGAAAAATATATTTAAAGGGTTTGCTCACCCAAAAATTATGTCATTTATTACTCACCCTCATGTCGTTCCAGGAGACCTTTGCTCATCTTCAGAGCACAAATTAAGATCTTTTTGATGAAGTCTGAGAGGTTTGTCTCTCTCCATAGAGATCCGACACAACTTCCACTCCAAGGTCCAGAAAGGACGTAAAAACATCATTAAAGTACTCCAGTGGCTTAAACTCAATTTTATGAAGTGACGCAAACATAATTTACCACTTTATTTACAAAATAATATTATCCACGGTGTGTTCATGTGAGAACTGACATTGTATTATTGACAAACTGATATTATTGACTAACTGACAAAATATTATTATCATTGTGATGCTCTCCTGAACACTCGTGCATGTGCGTTGAGCTGACGTGTGAGTCTGAACACAACACGCGTGCATCTTGAAGCTCTCGTGAACACTCGTGCATGCGCATTGAGTTGATGCGTGAGTCTGAACATGACACGCATGCGTCTTGAAGCTCTTGTGAGCGTGCACTGCAGATCAATATATTTTAGGGGTGTGACGAGACGGGTATCTCACGAGACGAGACGAGACTCGAGATTGAGTTCACGAGACGAGACGATTTTTTCACACTATTTTTAAGAAATCCTCAGTGGCAAAATACATGACTAGAAAAAATATTCTGCAGGTGTATTTGAAATGTTTTAACTAATCATCTTGTAATGAAAGTCATTTCAGTTCTACTTTCTGAGACTGAATTATCATATGCAGTAAAAGACAACAATACTCAAGTACTGTAAAAGGTTTTGCCACTAACTCAACTGACTGACTTCTCTTCTGTATGATTTCAGCCTCTTCAGACCTTACTGTACATGATTTATGAGCTTCTACAACTTTTGACCTCCTAACTGAACTCCTTTCCACAAACTGATTATAGAAATAAAACAGTATAAATAAAAATGGTAACACTTTACAATAAGGTCTCATTTATTAACATGAATTAACCAACATCAACTAACAATGAGCAATAAATGTGCTACAGTATTTATTCATCTTTGTTTGTTAGTTAATAAAAAATAGTTCATGATAGTTCACAGTGCATTAACTAATGTTAACAAATGAAACCTTATTGTTTGTGCTTAATAAGATTAAGAGAAAACTGTTGTTCATTTTTATGGTAACACTTTACAATAAGTGCAACCATAATCGCACTCTCAATATTCAAAGTGCAAATAAGACCAAATTTTTCTTTGCCCAGCCTAAAATAGCTGTCATATTGAGAGATATTTGCATGCATCAGGGAGCCGCTTTCAAAATGCGGGGTACTGAAAGCGCGTTTGAACGCGCGCTCGCGTTTACTTTCACTTTCAGCGATCGCGCGTATCTCTGTAAATATGGAGCGGCTGCGACCGTTATCCAACTGAATTAAATGTTTTTTATTTAAATACAAAGCAAAAGGACAGTGGAGGCGTAATGTAAACGTAGAAATGTAAACTTTTCGCCTCGAACAGAAATCTCGTCGCATTTTAGTCTCGCGAGATCTCGTGACACGAGATCTCATCACACCCCTAATATATTTGTAAGTAAAGTGATAAATTATGTTTTTTAGCGCAAACAAAACACTCCCGTCACTTCCTAAAATTGAGTTTAAGCCACTGGAGTACTTTAATGACGTCATTCCTACCTTTCTGGATCTTGGAGTGGTAGCTGCGTTGGATCTCTATGGAGAGACACAAACCTCTCAGACTTCATCAAAAACATCTTAATTTGTGTTCTGAAGATGAACGGAGGTCTTACGGATGCTGAACGACACGAGGGCGAGTAATTAATGACAGAATTTTCATTTTTGGGTGAACTAACCCTTTAATTGGTTGAATCTTGTGCTGGGAGATCCATTCTGAATTAGGCCTACATAAATGAGTATTTGTGCTGAACAGAAGGATATTGGTCTGTTGGTTGAACGGGGCGATGGGTACGATCACAGCCTGAGCTTTAATAGCCTGTAAGAAGCTCTGGGACAGCATGCCCACGCTCTGACAGCCGCCGTTCTTGGTGAAGATCAGAGCATCGCGGCCCAGACGCATCGAGCCCGATTTAAATCCATTTCCGTACACGCCGATGGGCTGATGGCTGCTTTTACCAGAGCCTTTCTCTGTGAACCCAAAACTGAAAAGAGAAAGAAAGATTCACCTTCACCACCCTTAAAAAATGAACTGCTGAACAAGATGCATGATTCGAGGCGTCACTGGTGTGGCTGTTTTCACGCACCTGAGCATTTTGTGCAGTTTGTTGGGCGTCATGCCGCTACCATTGTCCATAAAACTGAGGCACAGCTGTTCTCTGAGCGTCACGACATCTATCCAGATGTTCTTGGCTGTGACGCCCGGGTCAGATGCATTATCTACAACGAGAATTTGGATTATTCAAATCATTTGAGAAAAATGTATACTGACATGCACAACGTTTGCTTTACTTTTTTCTTTCGCAGTGCAATTTGACATAAAAATCACTTTCCTTTTTTTCTCTTAAACTGCAAGCAGTTGCAAAATTGCAGAACTCTAAATTTAACTTAAAGTCTACAAGCCAAAACCAGACACGCAAGCCGTTTGACAGGATGTAGACAAGAAACTGCACACGTATTCAGACGGATTTAGTTAAACCTCATATCTTGATTATTAAGTGATCAAAGACAAGCACATTTAGAAATGTTTCCACCATCATCTCCATGTTGTGAACGCCAGTTTCCTGTCTCTAACAGTACTGAGATCTGATCCTGAAAGTGTCACATATTTCCATCAGCCTTTACCATAAACCATCTATCTATCGTAGCAGAGAAACCACAGGTGTAGTTCATCACATTAACTGTCATTAACGTGTCTCACTTACATTTCACAACACAGAGTGACTACACTACATCTATTGTTTCAGCAAACCCAACAAACTTCTGCTGTGTTTGTAAAGAGTGCTCGTGCATCTCTATTTACATTAATGCAACTTGCTTTAATATCTTAATGCATTAGATGCATTTATACAAACGGGCTTACAGGATTACGTATAAGTTGATGCATTCGCTGAGACACGAGCCCGAGATCTTACTTTTGCTTTACAGCAACAGAAATGATTTTGGCATCAAATGCAATGACATCCAGACATGTTTAAGTGTCCAGATGCTACGCAACCCGTGTACATTTGATACTACAATCCAAAACGTAACATTACCGCGCAAAATGCATGATGTGGTTCTAACATCACGCCATTAAAGAGACGATTAAAGCATCTTTCTTTGATTGTAGACTCCATCATGCGAGCTGCAACAGGTGCGAAAAGGTCTATCCAGTGTTGTGCGCGTTTATTGTCAATGAGATTTGGCGGAAGTTTAAACCGAAAGTATCACTGGCTCCTTAGCAAAACGGAGTTTTTCCTTCGAACACGTAAATGCATTTGTGTTTTGCTCACCGATGAGTTCAGCGACCGCACTGAAGGGCCATGTGTGACTGGTGGAGTTGCTCTCCAGGTACGACGGGCTCATCTATAAAAACAACATTACGCAATATAACAATCGTTAAGTACATGGTAGTGCGTGAGAAAAGACTTTTAGAGAAGATAAGAAAGAGTACACACAGAGCTCAGCCGGATCCCGTGTTCGCTCAGTCTCGCCATCATGAGGGTGAAAACACACGTCAGATGAGAAGAGATGCAGATGGTTCATTCTTCATCCGTGCAGCTCGAGCGCTTCCTCATTCAGCGTCTCTCTGTCTGTGTGTGTGTGTGTGTGTGTGTGTGTGTGTGTGTGAGGTGACACTCCCATTCAGAGCTGCACAGAGCACTGCTTCATCTACAAAGGGGGTTTTTCTTTTAAGAGCTGATGTTTCCTCTATGTTAACAAGATCATAATAGATATTCACATTTTTAATCATATAATTATTAATGTTTTGGAATTATATTTTAATATGATATATATATATATTTCTTACATCATTGGGTAATCTGATAAAACATGGTTATCACAAAAATAAAATATGTATTTATTTAAATGCTTTATTTATCATGATTTATTATAAATTATTATTTCAGATATCTATCAATCTAATTTAGGTTACACTTTATTTTAAAGTGACATAGTTATATTGTACTTACTCAAATAAGTACTGAGTAATATTAATTATCTATTATATTTTAGTTATGGTTAGGGTTTGGTTTAAGGTTTAGTTACTTGTTATTATCATGTTATTAATATAGTAAGTACATGTAGTAATGTGTAACTATGTCACCTTAAAATAAGGTGTTACCATATTTTATTAGTATTAATATTATAGATGTATGAAATACATTTTAAGGTAACACTTTATTTTACAGTTTCCTTGTTACATATGTTACATGTAGATACTGTAGTAATAACTATAAATTATACATAATTACATGCAACTAACCCTAAACAAAACCCTAATCCTACACCTAAGCCTATAGTAAGTACATGCAGCTAATTATTATTACTCAGTATTAAATGTGTAATTACACTGTACACGGACATCTTAAAATAAAGTATAATAAAGTATAACCCATTTTAATAATAATGCTGTCAAATCGATTAATCGTGATTAATCGCATCTACTATAAAAGTTTGTAAATATATGTGTGTATGTGTATATATATATATATATATATATATATATATATATATATATATATATATATATATATATATATATATATATATATATATATATATATATATATTTGAAAATTTCATTCATTAATACAGTTTATTCACTATAGTTTAAAATATTAAACTCAGAGTTAAACTGTCCGAAAAAAATAAACTTATATTAATATGTCAGATAACACTCAAGCAAAACATGGTCAGGTCAAAGTGTCTGAATAATTTTTGGTTCTGAATTTTTATCAATTTTACTGTTAGTTTACTGGTATAATATGTCACAGTTTACTTTATTTTGCTATCCTCACTTACATAGGTAAACTATAGTGTCCTGCACCCACTAGTAAAAATATATCAAAAATTATTTTTGGGTTGACTGTATGTGTATGTATGTGTGTGTGTATATATATATATATATATATATATATATATATATATATATATATATATATATATATATATATATATATATATATATATATATATATATATATATATATATATATATATATATATCATTAGCCAAAACATGACAGAAAAAAGGATTCTCTCTGCAAGGAGATATTAGCTAAAACAAAAAATGGATGTGTCTTGGGAGATAATGGCACATTTTATTGTTTGTTTGTTCTCTGTTTTATTTTCCTGCAGCTCATAATAAGATATAAAGCTCATTGTGTGCTAGAACAGCTGTACACTTTATAGACTTTCACTGCACATGGGATTTTGAGGATTTTATCAAACACTTATAAAACACAGAAATTCAATACAACAAAGAAAAAGAGTAAAATGTAATTTTATTCACTTATGCTGCATAACAGTATGTTGGTCTTACGGCTCTGAAAATACTCAAATGTTGCAACAATGTTTTATAATTCACAGA
Organism: Megalobrama amblycephala; assembly: GCF_018812025.1. Lineage (NCBI taxonomy): Eukaryota > Metazoa > Chordata > Actinopteri > Cypriniformes > Xenocyprididae > Megalobrama > Megalobrama amblycephala. The sequence goes on along the minus strand of NC_063047.1, from coordinate 16,286,943 downwards.
ATTAACAGTGAGTTTAATCTGAAAAATAGTGATTTGATCATTAGTCTCTCTCATTCTTTGGTGGCATAGAAAAGCCCCCAGCGTTGGTCTCCTGTCTCACAGCGCTGCAGTTTTTCTGTCCATCCTTTTACGATAGCATCATAGTCTTCCTTAGAGAACTCCTGTGGAGGAGACAGTGATTACAAGAGCTCTATCAGCATCCGTGCACGACATTTCCAACAATATTCAAACAAACTTTAATGAATGCTCAACGTTTTCAATGACTGTAAATAAAAAAGGGGGGAAAGGGGAAATAAAATTCCTCCAACAGTGTGTATGCAAATGTGAGGTTGTAAATGTAAAGTAGTGTGTGTGTGTGTTTACCTGTATAAAGTCCTCTTTCATCTCCTCGGCTCTCTGCAGTTCAGTCTTTATGACCTGAATAAACTGGTCTGTCCTGTCCTCTGCGCGAACATTACTGAATCCCACCTCACTCAGGAACTGAAAAACCAACACAGACACATTCAATATTACCATGGTCATGGTGCATAGACAAGGGGTCTCCTGCATGGGAGGTGGGTGTGCTAACATGCACAGCTGAGGTTTACATGCACAGCTCTTACTAGTTTGCCTCCATTACACTCACCCCCCCTAAACCTCACTCCCAACCGGGTCACGGCACCAGATGTAATGGCTCTGAGCAGGATTCGAACTGGTGTCTCCGGCATGGGAGGCAGGCACGCTAACAAGGGTGCTAAAGACAGCAGTCCTCAACATGCCTCTTGAGATCAGGTTAGTGAGATTTACATGCGCAGCTCTTACTAGCTTGTCTCCATCACACTCACCCCCTAAACCTCACTCCCAACCGGGTCACCGCACCAAATGTAAGCGGTCCTACTCGACCCCCTCCGAGCAGGATTTGAAGCGGCATCGCCAGCGTGGGAGGCGGGCGCCCTAACAAGGCACTAGTGCCCCTCTTAAGTCCAAGCTCTCAAGCTTTTATAGTACACTATGATTTATTAGGTCTGATATGTGTACTAGTGTATCCCATGTCCCACCTGTCCATATCTCTGAGGTGTGTAGAGAATATATCCCCTCTGGTTGACGTAATCCTGAAACGCTGGAGACCAGGGCTTCTCTCCACAGCAATAGTCACTGATCAGCAGCTTACCGCCTGGCTTCAGCCATGACTGAAAAACATGCATATACAAGTTAAAGCAATAGTTCACTTCAAAATAAACAATATGTTACCATGTACTCCTATGACAATACACGATTTGTCCATTAGAGGGCAGAAAATGCACATTCAGTTTGCCCTTATAGTCTTATTTACTGAGAAGCTTTATTTGCATACTATGTCATTGCATTTGCCTAGTTGGATACTAACCACTATAGATCAATACAAACACAAAGGCTTGTTTTTAAAGGCCATAGGTAATGTGTCATCTCATTTGAGTCCTCTTAGTAAAAAATAAAGGAGGCTCAAGGTGATGTTAACTGTTAAAAACCACAAACACTGAACACACATATTCACCGGAACACATACACACACTCACACACCTGCTACCCACTGACAGTACATTTACACATACGGATAATCATTTGTATGTTCTCATACAAACACACACAAGCCTTAAGCATGCACATACACAAATATATGCTACTTCTACCACATATAAATTTACAGGCATGAAAACATGCACACAAGCACCTGTTAACCTGTGTGAACACTCACGTAAAATTTTCTGAAGAGGTCAAGTTTGTCCCTGATGTGCAGAATCGTGTCTCTGCTGTAAACCACATCAAATGCGTCTTCCGGAAACCTTCTTTTTGTGGCATCCGACACCTCAAACTGCACCTGCAGTGGAAAGACAAAGTTAATCTACTATCAGGAAGTGCAGAACAACAGCCAAAGCGGTCCCAGAATGCAGCTCTGTTTATTCTTTAAGCTAGGGTGTTGTTTTGTGTTTGCTAAGTAGTTTGTTGTGCTGTTGCTATAACTTGCTTAAGTTTTCTGGGTGGTTGCCATGGCCGTTGTAGTTTCTGTTTTGTTATAGGTTGATGCTATGGTATTATGGGTGGTTGCCAGGGTGTTGCTATGCAGTTGCTAGGTTGTTTAGGTGGTTGCTACAGTAATGTGGCTGGTTGCCAAGGTGTTGCTATTCAGTTACTAAGCTGTACTTAGTAGTTTGATGGGCTTGCTGTGGTTCCTATGGCTTTCTGGGTGGTTGCCAGGGTGTTGTATTGCAGTTGCTAGATTGTTATAAGTGGTTGCTATGGTGTTATGTTTGGTTGCTAGGTTGTTATAGTGTGATGGTTTCCAGGGTGTTACTATGCAGTTGATCTGAGTAGTTTGTTGCACTTTGCTAGGTAGTTACTAGGATGCTCTGGGTGGTTGCCAGGGTGTTGCTATTCAGTTGCTAGGTTGTCATAAGTGGTTGCTACAATGTTGATATGTGGTTGCTGAGATGTTCTGAGTAGTTGTGCTTTGCTATATAGTCAATAGGATGCTCTGGGTGGTTCCCAGGGTGTTGCTATGCAGTTGCTAGGCTGTTATAGTTGGTTGCTACGGTGTTGATATGTGGTTGTTGAGCTGTTCTTAGTTGTTGTGCTTTGCTATGTGGTTGTTAGGGTGATCTGGGTTTTTGCCAAGGTGTTGCTATTCAGTTACTAAGCTGTACTTAGTAGTTTGATGGGCTTGCTGTGGTTCCTATGGCTTTCTGGGTGGTTGCCAGGGTGTTGTATTGCAGTTGCTAGATTGTTATAAGTGGTTGCTATGGTGTTATGTTTGGTTGCTGTGCGGTTGCTAGGTTGTTATAGTGTGATGGTTTCCAGGGTGTTACTATGCAGTTGGTCTGAGTAGTTTGTTGCACTTTGCTAGGTAGTTACTAGGATGCTCTGGGTGGTTGCCAGGGTGTTGCAATGCAGTGTCTAGGTTGTTATAGATGGTTGCTACAGTGTTTATATGTGGTTGCTGAGATGTTCTGAGTAGTCATGCTTTGCTATTTAGTTACTAGGATGCTCCAGGTGGTTGCCAGGGTGTTGCTATTCAGTTGCTAGGTTGTCATAAGTGGTTGCTACAATGTTGATATGTGGTTGCTGAGATGTTCTGAGTAGTTGTGCTTTGCTATATAGTCAATAGGATGCTCTGGGTGGTTCCCAGTGTGTTGCTATGCAGTTGCTAGGCTGTTATAGTTGGTTGCTACGGTGTTGATATGTGGTTGTTGAGCTGTTCTTAGTTGTTGTGCTTTGCTATGTGGTTGTTAGGGTGATCTGGGTTTTTGCCAGTGTGTTGCTATGCAGTTGTGAAGCTGTTCTGAGTAGTTTGTTGCCTTTGCTATGAAGTTTCTAGGGTGTCCATGTGGTTACCAGGGTGTTGCTATGCAGCTGCTGAGCTGTTTTGAGTAGTGTATGATTTGGTACAAGGTTGCTAAGGTGATCTGGGTGGTTGCCAGAGTGTTGCTATGCAGTTTCTAGATTGTTGTTAGGGTGTTGTGGGTGGTTGCCAGGGTGTTGCTATGCAGTTGCTAGGTTGTAATAGGTGGTTGCTACAGTGTTGATATGTGGTTTCTGAGCTGCTCTGAGTAGTTGTGCTTTGCTATGTGGTTGTTAGGGTGATCTGGGTAGTTTCCAGGGTGTTGCTATGCAGTTAAGAAGCTGTTTTGAGTAATTGTGCTTAGTTATGTGGTTGCTAGAGTGTTTTGGGTGGTTGCTAAAGTGTTGCTATGTATTTGCTAAAAAACTCAACTTACTAATGGGAGTTTCTCTTTGACGGCTCTCTCCATGGCGATCTCCACCATGTTTGAGGACAGGTCCATCCCCAGAACCTCCACTCCAAAGGTCTGTCATTAAAACAGATAGTCAGTAATTAATCGTGTCACGGTAATCAGAAACAGCAGCTGTGAAAGATCATGAATGACCAGTGAATGATGAAGTAGTTAGATTGTAAGCCAAAACCTGTTAAAAAAGAGATTAAACTGAATTTATGTTTCATAACATTGACGTCTCTAGAAAGTTTAAAGGTCCTGAGGAAAGTGGACTTAAAGAGCGTGAAACACGTTCTGTGGCAACAAATAAACCCATCATGTGTCAACCTTTGGCTCACCTTGGCCATGTAGAAATCTCCACCTCCAATCCCACAGCCGACATCTAGAACCTTCTGTTTTGGGGTCAAGTTCAACATATCGACAAACTCCTGATGGGTTACAGATTAACATATCAAAGAGATCAACAAAAAACAAACCATTAATTATTCACTAAATGATGAGATAACACTGAGAATACAGAGAACAGTAATTCTCCATTGCTGAATAATTAGTCACATGGAAAACGGACAATGCTAAAGGCAAATAACGGCAAAGGCAAACAACACAACTAAACATATAATTGTACATAGGTAGGACAGCAAAATAAACTGAGTAATTACATATAAACAGGAAGATTAATGCTATATTAAATATTAAATTGTGTGTTAAAATTGGTAATAAGCATTGCAATGACATTTTGTTGCTCTTTAATCTGGTAGACCATTTCGTTACTGAACTCTGTTCACCACTTGATGTCCAAAGAAAAACTGAGGCAATAGTTGGTATAAGTGATCTAGAGTGGATATGAACGTTTCAGTTACTCTTTCTGAAAGTTGCTCCAGTAGGTGGCGACAAGTGGCTGTATTGTATGTGAGTCAATTATTGATTTATTCTAAGTATTTGTTCAAAAATGCTCAGTCATTCATTCAGAGATGAAAACAAGTGGCTGCATATATGAACGAGTCCTGAATCATTTATTTGAATGAATTAGCATTTAAAAATGTTAATTCATTCAGGAACAAAACAAGTGGCAGTTTTTAACGAACGAGTCATTGAATCATTCATTTAACTGCAATTCGTTAAAAAACACTGATTCATTTAGGAAGGAAACAATTAAGGGGCTGTCTGAGGGGCTGTTTACATCACGCTGTTTTCAAGTAAAAATTTTAAAATTGTATGCGTTTTGGCCATTCGTTTACATGACAATGACATTTTGGAGATCTCTCTGTGTAAACAACAATGATGTGAATTTGGGAAAACGGTGAAATCATGCACATGCATATTACATGTTCAGTCTATAAGCGTGTAGTATTTCTTTACAAAGTGACATCGCCACTTACAGCATTTTTAGTTGTTTTTGGGGATCGTTTTGACCATTTTGTTGTATGTATGCGAAAACATGAAGGAAAAACTTTCTCATTTTAGTACATCTTGTCGTACCCTTAGTAAGTTGTTGAATCATTCATTCCACCATGTTGTTCAAAACAAAGATTAATTTAGGAACAAAACAAGCGGCTGTCATTTGCATGATTCGTTCAACTAATTAGTTCAAAAATGCCCATTCCTTCATGAACAGACACAGGACTTTCTGTATAAGTCGTTGAATCCTTCATTAAACAATTTGTTGAAAATGAATCATTTAACAAATGTTGCACGGTGTTACAACAGCTCTGCAGTGGCCTCGTTTGCAACTATTTTTGTAGGCAGTATTGTATATAAAATATACGTTGCACAATACTGACATCTTGCTGAACTGTAATATTAATATATAGCATTTATGTATGTATTTAAATTAACGTTACATGACGCTTTTGACAACGTATGACCCTGTGTATTCTGCACCCCTGACCTTAGTCGTGCCGAGTCCGCCTGTGCTGACGTATCCAGAGCCGAACATCTTCTCATAACGTAATATTCCTCTTCGGGTGTACTGCTGGTTATCCAGGAACTCCTGAAATGTGGAAAAGCCTCCCTGATGCTGCTCTATCGCATCACGACGGGCTTTCTGCATGAGCCAGCACAACTGGTTCTGGTTCTTCTTCATCTAAAACAAAACAGTTTTGGTTTCATTTTTTTTTTATATACAGAGTTCATGTCTTCATAAGAGTTTGGTTTACCTTCACATAGGTCTGAACTGTTTTACTGAGCACCATGTCAAAGCCGTAGCATTTCTTTTCCGTCTTCTCTGATTCGTCCAGCAGCACTGACGTCATCAGATGGTTATAGTGAGCAGGACTTCTGTAGTGTGTGGGGTTAAAATCTCGCTTGCTGTCACCTGTGGAGGTCAAAAAGATGAACATTTAAACCTGGAGAAAAACTTAAACTTCAAACCAATAATGAAAGCAATAAAGCGTGATTCTTAAATGCATTCTGTCACAGAGACACTGACTTTCACCAGACATTCAGTTACCAATTCCTGAAATCATCACATATTTTAACCTGTTTCAGTCTCCAGTAATGATAATAAAAAGTATTTATATCAATGTTTATATAAATAATATGGTTTATTTGCATAACTATAGGTATATAGAATAAAGAGTTGTCCCATTATTCAGATTGTTTTTAATCAAATTATTTTTTTCACCAATCAGAGAACAAGATTACAATATAATTTGTGAAAATAAGAAATTTCACATTGTTTCTCTAACCTGATTGGTGGAAGCAGGACTCTCTGAAGAACAGGTAACCGCCTGGACGGAGCCACATGAGAAACTTCTCAGCCAATGACTTCAGCTCCTGATCACTCAGATACATCAACAGCCAATTAGAGAAGACCAGGTCAAAACTGAAACAGAAAGTGTGTGTGTGTGTGTGTGTGTGTGTGTGTGTGTGTGTGTGTGTGTGTGTGTGTGTGTGTGTGTGTATGAGAGAGAGAGAGAGAGAGACATAGACAGAGAGATGAAGTGATGGATAGATGAAGACATTAGATGAGATGGGATGTTTTTCTGTAGCTAGCTCATATATTCACATGTACAATTTACTGTCTTTCTCATTCAGGAAAATGGACTAAAATTTTGATGACTGCTCAGGGGCGTTTTTAAATTTTTGTCCAAACAATGCTTTTTAGAATGAGAATGTCTGAGAATGCTCTGATTGGTCAGATGACCCAGTCTGTCGTGATTGGTTTGCTCTGCTCTGATTGGTCAGATGACAGTCTGTTGTGATTGGTCGACCGCTTTCTCTTCTTTTTTTATTAAAGAAAATATAGAGGTATTTTGGTAAAGTTTTAATTCTTTAAACTATATTTTCGTCAACAATATTGCATGTTGATATAGTCACAGTAAGTGTTTAATGATGTTGGTGTCATCTTGTCATTGTCTTGTCTAATAGAAATAAGGGTTGTCATAGTTTTTGTTAACAAAATTAACACTAGTGTATATATATATATATATATATATATATATATATATATATATATATATATATATATATATATATTAGTGTTGTCAAACAATTATTGGCAATTAATCGCATCCAATATAAAAGTTTGTTTACATAATATTTGTGTGTTTACTGTATATATTCATTATTTAGATATAAATACTCACAAATGCATGTATATATTTAACAAATATATATTATATATATATATATAAATATACATGTAAATATATATTGTTTTCAATGTTTTGCGGAAGGTTTTTTCTCTCACCTGTGTTTAGGGAAGTCTAGTTTTGTGACGTCAGCTTGGATGAACTCAGCGTTGCCCAGATGACTATTTTCCTCTCTGTTCTTTTCCACAAACTTCTCCATGAAGTCCACAGCGGTCACATGATGGGCTTTGCCAATGAGGTGACGTGTGTACCGACTGAAAAGAGCAAAGGTCACGATAATGCGAGCTTAAAAGCTCAGTACTGGCCAAGAAACAGATCACCACAAGATCTGACCTCAGAATTTACATTTTATCATTCTGGCACATAAAATTTTATTGCTGCATATAATTGTATACTGTTAAATGTTTTTGGGGGGGTTTTTTTGACAGAAGAAAACACCATTTCAGTTTTTCTAAAAATTCTCAAAATTAATTCCACACAGGGGACAATATGAGCTCAAATAAAGAAATCAGATGTAGGACAAGATGGAAATTTAAGAGCCTATTTTGGTTTAAAATTAAATATATAATGAAACCTGTCAAAAACATGTCACACATCTCATTATTAAAAGAAAATGAAGCCTTTTTTAGGAACGTTACATTTTTTATGACCATAAAGTACAATTTCCTGCATTCATGCACTTATGCAAAAAAATTATGATAAAAATGATATCTTGTTTGTATATTTTTGTATGTTTTGTATATCTTTGATACCTTGTAAATATTAGGTAGTAAAGTATTCATGCATCATGGTTGTTTTGTTGCACTGTAGTTTTTGTTGAATCTCTTGAGAAAAACCACTGCATTGAGAATTCTTACAGAATAAACTCAAAAATACTGTCAAGACATTTATAATGTTACAAAAGATTTCTATTTTAAGTAAATGCTGTTCTTCTGAACTTTCAATTCATCAAAGAATCCTGATAGAAATGTATCACAGTTTCTACAAAAAAGCAGCACAACTGTTTTCAACATTGATAATATTCAGAAATGTTTCTTGAGCAGCAAATTAGAATGATTTCTGAAGGATCATGTCTTTGATATATTGTATAAGTTGTATAGGGTATTCATTGCATTGAGAATAATCAGTATTATAGGAAAAACATCTATATTTATGCATTTCCTCTGCTTTTTATTTTAGGGTGCATATGACCTGAGCATGCTCGTATGGTATCAGCGGTCTAATGGGAATCACCGAGGTCTAATCTAATGTGATCACTGACCCAATTCCAGCACCAAGTTCCAGCACATCAGAACCAGCCAGACAAGGGAGCAGGGAGAGGATCTCTGGCAGCTCGTGTTGGGTCAGTTCCTGCGCGTTCGAATCCAACATCATCTCCTCCACTGTTGCCAGCTTGGAATGTTCCTTCCAGAACTCCATCATCGTGCTCCTCTCACTTTCTACAGAGACAAACCAGGTAGGGATGCTGAGGATGATTCTGTAGATGTTCTATTCATGCTTACCTTTACAAACAGTAATTCTGCACATCTTCAATGCATATTTATAGTGAATTCACCAACACTTTATTTTAGGGTCTAGTTGCTTATTAGCTTGCATATTACTAGAATATTGGCTGTTTATTAGTATAAGCACATATTATTGCCTTATTCTGCATGACCTTATTCTACATTCTTAATACTAAACTTAACAACTACCTTACTAACTATTAATAAAAAAAAGTCATAGTTAATAGTGAATATGTGTTCCCCATACTAAAGTGTTGCCATCAATTCTGAATAAGTTTTGTGTAATAAAGTATTAAATTTACACCTATAAAGGTATTTTCATTTTATTTCAATTTGGCAAATTACAATTGGCTATAAAAATGGGTAGATCCCTACATTCTCAGAAGAAAAAAGGCACAAAAGCTGTCACTGATCAAAAGATACACCTTTTTATACCTTATATTTATCCCTAAAGGGTGCATATTAGTACCTATTAAATGTACATATTAGTTCATACACAATATATTCATATTAGTAGGGTGCATAATGTATCTACAATTATAAATAAACTTAAAAAAAAAAAAAAAAAAAAAAAAACACAACCCAAGTTGGGTTGAAAATGTTCAAACCCAGCAATTGGGTTGTTTTAACCCAGCACTTGGGTTAAATGTTTGCCCAGCCTGCTGGGTAGTTTTAATGAACCCAACTATTGTTTAAAAATGACTGTATTGCTCGCTTAAAATGAACCCAAAAGAGGTTGGAAACGAACATTTATTAATAAGTTTAATGAATAATAATTAAACAATAAACATTTATTAAATTGCTTATTAATAAATGTTCACTTTTTGATTATTATTGTTGCCACTATTAATGATGTGTCTGATTTTTAACATACTTTGGGTTCATTTTAAGCCAGTCATTTTTTAAACAATAGTTTGGGTTAAATAAAACCGCCCAGCAGGTTGGTCAAACATTTAACCCAATCGCTGGGTTTGTTCATTTTCAACCCAATTTGAGCTGTTTTCAACCCAGCATTTTTAGAGTGTTCCTTTAAACTACTCTGTAAGACTAAACTGAGAAATATCTGAAAACAGAGATGAGATGTTTAAAATGCTCCATCAGGTAGAGCTAAGTTTAATTTCATCATCTCATAAAGGCAATATTTGTGTAAAAGAAAATATTGACACTGGAAAAAAGTTCCATGGGTATTTGTCTTACCTTGGGCCATGATCAGTGAAATAAAATACAACGAAATCACTAATATACAGATATAAATCAAACTCTTTTACACCAGAACAATCTGTTCAGCGCGTCTCCGTGTCCCTTTAAATGCTCATGCGCGCTGTCCTGTCCGAGTCTGTATGGCTCAGGACTCATTAACCCAGCTGACCACTATAGGGCGATCGAGGGGCGGAGACCTGCGCTTTACGCATGAATAATAATGTTAATTTAAATCCGGAGGTTTTATGATACGCAATGTTGGAACAGGATTCCCCACCTCAGCCTTACCTACGTCCGGACTGTTATATGTCGTTCAGTGAGGGTTCACTCATGGACGTATGGAGAGGGAGGCGCCAGAGCTGAATGAGACCATATCCTTACTCTTTCTGATTGGAGAGATATTGGAGAAGAGAGAAATATGTAGGTATCTCCCTCCTCAGGCCAGTTAATGGCGATGCAGAATTATGAAACAAACGGAAAACGTAACGCAATAATTAAAGCTCAACACGAGCACCGGCTTCTGCTGGAAAAAGTGCTGACGCGTTTCAATGCGCGCTCTGGACAGGAATGCGCGCTCCTTGCGCAATATTGCCTCATGCATTCTGGAGCCAAAAGCTGCTAAAGAGTGGAAAGAAGCCAGCTGTTAATAAGATAATTCATCTGTTTATTCAGTCCCTTATTGCACTGTTTTCCATTGTGCTCACGTGTGTAGGCTTTAAATGGTTGTTGTTGTGTTGTTTTGCATTGTATTTTATGTTTAATGTTGGAATAATCTTTTTTTTATTATTATTCCATATAGCAGAAGGATTTCACATATTGTCATGCATGCAATTACAGATGAAAACAGATGAAAACTTGAGAAGAAGGGTTATTTGTCACAATAAGGATGCGTTTGGACAATTGAGCAACTTTTTGAAACTGGCCCATATACTTGAATTCATTTCTCTGGATAGTTTTATTTTTTAACGTTTTATTACTGGCTACATGTAAAAAAGGTCTAATAACAATTCTTTTTTACAGTGTAGTTTGGTGACAGGATCCTGACACTCATAGGGCCCTATCATACACCTGGCGCAATGCGACGCTGGGTGCAACGCAAGTATTTTTTGCTAGTTTCAGCCACAGTTATCATTTTGATGTCCAGCGCCACGTTGTTTAAATAGGAAATGCACTCATGACCATCTGTTCACCCATGGGCGTTCTGGTCTGAAAACGAGGTGTGTTCAGGTGCATTGTTGGCGTGTTGCTATATAAAGGCAACTGAAAACGACTGCACCATTGACCAACTGAAACCTGGGCAAAAGTCAATGTCGCAGGATTTGTTTTTGCCCAGTTTTTTTGTGTTGCCTTTTATTTTTCAATAAAGATCTTTTTGAGTTTCCCTGGCTATTCTGTGTTTCGGTTCTGTTTGCAAAAAAACTTGACAATTTTCATTCAAATAAATGCATTTTTGGTGAGCATAAGAGACTTCTTTCCAAAAACATAAAAAAAATATTACTAACCCCAAACTTATGTAAGTCTGTGATTTTAAGTACAATGCTATAAATCCACTGGGTTTTCTTAATAATATAAATCATGTGGCTATAACAGCTTGACAATTCAACACTTCTCACAGGTTTAAAATAATAAGATGTTATGACACCAGTGTAATAATTTAATAGTACTACATATGTTATCTAGAACTTCCTAGTGAGATAGTGGAGATAAAACCCAGCAAAGTTCAGCAAAGGACAGATGATGTAAGAGCAAGACATGCTGTTTATGAACCCACCACAGGGCATAAACTCCCAGCATGCCCCAATTATTCATAAAAAAACCCACATCATTACTACAAACCAAAGCCCTCTATTAAAACCCATCAATACCTTGGTAATGTATTACATAAGAATACTTACACTATATACACAGACACTTGTGCATTATTGTTTTATATGTTTGTTTTATGCTGTAATTAATGTATTCTATTGTATTGCAGCGTTGGTCTGTTTTATGTGTAGGGATTCCGTTGTATTTGCTCAAGTGGCAGTAAAGTACAGGTATTACTCTACTAGTCTACTCTATCTTCATATTTATCATGGGTCCAACACACACCTTTGGGTGTAAACATGAGCTGTTCAGGGAACAGGTTGGTCTGACCTGGACTCTCAGTGCTGGACTTTGGTGTGATGTTGATCATAGTCTGTGGGATTTGAACAGATTATTCAATCTCTCCCTGTGTTATTTAAACCACTGTATGTGTTAAACAAACAGTTGAGTAGCTAATGATTCACTACAAGACCCAATTTTGGTGTATCATTCTAGACCAACTGACAGTATTACGTCTGAAATGTTTTTTCCGTTCTTCTATTCTTCTTTCTTGTTTCTTTAACATTCATGTGATACAATTTTAATGGAATAATTTGTATGCAAAGTATTCTATAACCAAGACTGATTGTGAGCCAATTAAAGTGACGCCACAAGCACAATATAAAAAAATAAATGTGATGTTTCTGACATGATAAAGTTAGTTGTCTTAAAATAACTACAACTAAAATTAATAAAAACTATATAGACTTATTTAAAACCAATAAAACTGAGAAAAATAAAATTACTAAAACTCTAAGTAAAATGAAAATGAAAATGAAAAACAAATTTAAATTATTAATAAAACTATAATAGTATATTAAAATATCGCTGTCCATTAATAATAAATGATGATATCCCACATTAGAGGGTTAAAATGAGTAAAACTAAAATTAATAAAAACCATATACTATACAAAATAAAAACTAATTTAAATTATTAATAAAATTATAATAGTATATTAATTATACTAAAATATCACTGTCCATTAATAATAAATTACAATATCCCATATTAGAGGGTTAAAATAACTAAAATTAATAATAACAATAGATTTATATAAAAAAGTATATTAATGATACCGAAATAACACTGTCCATTAATAATTAAATCAGACCAATTGGTGAAAATAGTATTTATTAAAAAAACAACATAAATATGGATATTGTACTTCTAAAAAATGTAGATTTTGTGCACATCCTTATTTGTCATTAGGTGCGTCCCAACTGGCGTACTAATGCACTATTCTATACCGTTTTGTATGAATAGTGTGAGTAGTGTGTGTGATCACACTGAAACATCCAAAAAGAAAAAAGTGCATTTTAAATACCTGGATGATGCACTTAATTAACCCAAAAACCGAAGTGTGAAATGTTGGACACGTCATTTATTCAACATTTATATACTCAAGCATATATACTCAACAGTGTATTGTGTGTGTGTATAGTGTATCAGTTAGGACACAACTATTGAAGTTCCTCTGTTACATCTGTTTAGCACCAGTAGATGGCATCATATTTCCACATATATTCTCAAGAGTCCATCAAGGTCTTCCATGAAGTTAATCAGGTTTAATAAACACTCACCTCAGCAAAAACAATGCAGCAGGAAGGGTTTGTTCTGTTGTGCTGCAAAATGTGCAAGAGAGAGAAAATAAATGTGAAAACACACACACATGCACACACACAGACTGTGAAGAAGAACAGTTGACTGAACATTATTGCAAAACAAATGAATGATCTTGCGCCACTAAATCGTTTCAATCAGCAGAAGCTCTTTATTTTCCATTGACTGAACATTATTGGGAGGAAATCAAAAGATGCTACAGCACAAACAGCCCAAAAGCTTTTTTTAGCAAAATGCTAGTGATGTTTGCTCGTACAAAACTTGCCATCATAATGCCAGTTTGTTCAGAGTGGTTGCCAGGGCACTGCTGAGTGGTTGCTAGTGATTTTTGGATGTTTGCTAGGCGGTTGCTTGCTTGTCCAAATCAACCTGATTTTCGCCTGATTCATCTGATGAATTAGTAAAGTAAAGCCGAAGTTTAAAAGGTGTTTGTTCAAATAGCAAACAGCACTAAATATGCTGCATATGTCTTTTCATTGTGATTCAGTTCAGGCAGCATCTCAAATTCCCTCAGATGAGATGATTTAAGTGACACCGCATTTTCTCCTCCAACTTCAAAATCGTCAGACATTGTTTTACTTTTTTTTTTTGTAAAGGCTGTTTGACTTAGTCTTTGCACGTTTGCTTTGTAAACACTGGCTCTGTACTTTCGCCTACGTCACGCGTGACCTTTCCAACGTGATTACATAATGCGTGGCGCATCACAGAGCAGTGCAAGACGAGCATTTGTGGTTAAAAAGTATATAAATTTTTATTTTTTTAGAAAATGGCCGATTGTTTCACTAGATAAGACTCTTATTCCTTGTCTGGGATCATGTAGAGCTCTTTGAAGCTGCACTGAAACTGACATTTGGACCTTCAACCCGTTGAACCCCAGTGAAGTCCACTATATGTGTACCTACTACTGCGTTTTGGTCACATGACACTGAACCATTTTGCGCAAGTCGCTCCTCAACTGTGGTGTCATCAGAAGGCCCGCCCCCTTCTGCCTCCGTTACCATGGCAACCTCCGGCTCACGGATGCCCAGGATTCTTTTTAACCGCTTCATTCCTGCTCCAGCTGAGCGAGTCTCTGAGTCCCGATCTGCTGAGAGGAGTGACGACCACCGTCTGAGCCATGGTCATGGAGGTGAGTGGCGAGAGCGGGTGAGGCGGGATCCTCGGCTGATCTTTGGCCATCTGTGGCCCCTGAGACGTCTGGGGCTCTACGGGGCCCTCGAGCACAGCGGCCTCTGGCTCAATGCTGTCCTCCTGAGCCGCTGCATCCACCGCTGGTGATGTGTCTGTGTTTGTCTCTGAAACTTCATGCGTTTTGTCTGTTGTTTCTGTCTCTCCCTCAGATGGGACGTCTGGAGATCCAGCATGGTTTGGGGATTTATTGCCCTTTTCAGTGTGTGAACATGCGTCTTTCCTTCTTTTTCTAAAAAATAAGTTAGTAAAAAGTCAGATAAACCAAGACGCAATGATGCCATGGAAGCCAAAATATGATAAAATATGAAAAAAGATCAAGAATATTTTAAATATGTGTAAAATATTATCTGCAAAATATTTACTTTTTAAGAAGTTATAAAGTGTATTTAGTTATATTTAATAAGTTAATCACTATCTTTTATCTAACCACCATCATTAAATCTGGTATATTTTAACTTTTATTTATTTTTATAATTATTATTATTATTATTATTATTTTTTTTTTTTTACATTTTTACAGTTTTTCTCTTGAATACTAATGCAAAATTATACATAATATATATTAAAGTATTTATTTATTTAATTATTTTAAAAAACATTTTTAAATGTACTTTTTAGAGGTTTATATATAGTTCAGTTAAATTTTTAATGAAATGAAATTAAATGTAACTTAATTTAATTTAATTTAAATCACAGAGGGTCATGCCCTTGAGTACTGCGTTTTTTCCTCACCACTGATACAAGAACATTTGTTAAGTATGTTAAATGAAATCTAAAGCATTGACTGAGCATTTGCATCTGCGTTTGTGTACTAGCTTCCGTCCTAAAGATGAGCGACGGTCAAAGAGATTCTCAAACACCACGAGTGCATGGAAATGTCTGAGTTCTCTATCTGTCTATCAGACCTCGGGGAGGGTGATGACTCTTCCTCTTCTGTGGCAGTGACTTGGACTCCATCCTCATCTGTATCCTGTGTATCTGTCGTCATGACAACGGTGACCTCATCCTGTTTGCTCACTGATGTAGGTTCAGATAGTCCTCTACAGAGAAGTTGCACTGGGCTTTTAGTCATCTACAACACACACACACACACACTTAATATAGTCTGAAGTGAGAGCAATGTGTCAAAACCAAAATGAGAAGTTGAGTTTCACATTAATGTAGATAATTTCTATAAATGCCTCTGTATGGCCACAAAGAAAGAACTGCAGCCGTGAGAACCAACTACTAGAACACAGTTTCTTATTTCTTAATTAATGCAGCTCTTCTTTTTTATATAGTAATAGGGTGGTTTATAGATGCATTATGTATTATAAACACTATAATTTATATAGTGCTGTCAAATTGATTAATTATGATTAATCATATCTAACATCAGTTTGTAAATATATGTGTGTGTGTATAGATAGATATACACTGATCAGGCATAATATTATGACCACCTTCCTAATATTGTGTTGGTCCCCCTTTTGCTGCCAAAACAGCCCTGACCCGTCGAGGCATGGACTCCTCTAGACCCCTGAAGGTGTGCTGTGGTATCTGCACCATGGTCTGCAACAATGCTTAGGTAGGTGGCACGTGTCAAAGTAACATCCACATGGATGGCAGGACCCAAGGTTTCCCAGCAGAACATTGGCCAAAGCATCACGCTGCCTCCTCCGGATTGCCTTCTTCCCATAGTGCATCCTGGTGCCATGTGTTCCTCAGGTAAGCAACGCACACACACCCGGCCATCCACGTGATGTAAAAGAAAACATGATTCCTCAGACCAGGTGATGAAGAGATGTGTTATTCTTTTCACCTGTCAGTGCTCATAATATTAAGCCTGATCGGTGTATATATATACACATACTTCATACACACACATATATATATATAGCCTATATTTTCAAACTTTTTTTGTTAGGTGCAATTAATCGCAATTAATCAATTTGACAGCACTATCTATCTATCTATCTATCTATTGTAGTGATTTTTACTCCATTCACCGGTGACATAGTGATTTTTGATCACGTGTCACTTAAGGTGTGGTTATGAGTGTATCAGATGACCACTCCCCCTTTTGTAATATGGGGCACCAGTTAATCTTAACAATTTAAGAACACTCTCTTATGGATTAGGGTAACACCTCTTCCCTAAACGGAAGCTGGTCGCCTTTAGGTGGCGTCCTAGGTTCTGTTGTCTTTGTGTTTTGCAGGGTGGAGTCAAGCAGCAGGTGTAACATGTTGCCTATAATGAGTAGACTGATAAAAGGATCTGTCTTTCCAGAGAGTGTGGGATCTGTGCTTGGGTTCCTGTTTTCATTTGGGCTTGATCTCTCTCCAGCACCAGTCTTTTGTTTTATTGTTATTTTGTTTGTTAGTTATGTATTCCTTCTTTAAATAAATATATTTTTGAGTTAACTTGAGTTGAGCGTGGCCTCCCCGTTTTGTTAAGCTGCCGTCAGCCAGGTAGTATGTAACAACTCCAAAAGAGCTGTTCAATAATTCAGAATTATTATAAACTAGAGGGAGTATAGAATCATATGGGAATACTTCTTATGGAAGCCACCTAATGGCTCTAGTAAAATGGTGATAAATAATTGCTTATTTATCATTCAACAAATATCACTATAATTTGTAACAAGCTGACCTCAAGTAACGGTTATCGAAACAGGTTAGAAACATATGCTGCATGTATAAACTAATGCCAAGGTCTCTAGAAAAGAGGTTTGCTAAATTTACAGGTGCTGGTCATATAATCTGGGGTCAGATTATACTGTGTGAGCTTTTGGAGTGTTTAAAAAGATGAGACAGACAACAGAAATGAATAAATAAAGTGTATTTACAATTTCCACATGGAACTTAAAACAACACAATAAAACTAGAATAACTTAGGCTGTTAAAAGCGTGGAGTCCCTTTGCACCATACCCTAAAACAAGAATCCTGGCGTGATGTAAGTCCCAATATGAAAGTGTCCACCGGTGTATATACAAAGTCCTCAAGTGTTAATCCAATGAAAAAGTGATGTGATTTGCTGGAAAGGTAAGTCCATAAAATTTAAACTCCACAATCCAGCTAGCATGTGATCACGTTTGTAATGAGGGGCTGATTGTTTGCCATGCTGCCTCCTTTATACTAGTCTACTTCCTGATTCCTGTCATGTGATCAGTCACATGACAGGCAGACCCATACACATTTAAAGACATACACACATTAAAATAAGTAAGAGGAATAAAATGGCTAAGACAACATGTAACCCAATTAAAACTCAAATATACATAAAACCATGATGTTATATATAGTGAGAGGATAAAACACGTGTCTTATGTGACAGTGTCACGAGTTGTCCAAAAGACGACCATTGACACCTTGCAGAAGGAGGGCAAGACACAAAAGGTCATTGCAAAAGAGGCTGGCTGTTCACAGAGCTCTGTGTTCAAGCACATTAATAGAGAGGCGAAGGGAAGGAAAAGATGTGGTAGAAAAAAAGTGTACAAGCAATAGGGATAACCGCACCCTAGAGAGGATTGTGAAACAAAACCCATTCAAAAAGATTCACAAAGAGTGGACTGCAGCTGGAGTCAGTGCTTCAAGAACCACTACGCACAGACGTATGCAAGACATGGGTTTCAGCTGTCGCATTCCTTGTGTCAAGCCACTCTTGAACAACAGACAGCGTCAGAAGCGTCTTGCCTGGGCTAAAGACAAAAAGGACTGGACTGCTGCTGAGTGGTCCAAAGTTATGTTCTCTGATGAAAGTAAATTTTGCATTTCCTTTGGAAATCAGGGTCCCAGAGTCTGGAGGAAGAGAGGAGAGGCACACAATCCACGTTGCTTGAGGTCCAGTGTAAAGTTTCCACAGTCAGTGATGGTTTGGGGTGCCATGTCATCTGCTGGTAATATAATCATCAAAATTAAAAGAAATAAACATTTGAAATGCATCAGTCTGTGTGTAATGAATGAATATAATATACAAGTTTGACTTTTTAAATGGAATTAGTGAAATAAATCAACTTTTTGATGATATTCTAATTATATGACCAGCACCTGTAGATGAACTATAGTGTCCAGCACCCACTAGTAAAAATATATCAAATAATTTTTGGTTTGACTGTAAGTGTGTGTGTGTGTGTGTATATATATATATATATATATATATATATATATATATATATTACATTAGTCAAAACATGACAGAAAAAGAGGATTCTCTCTCCAAGGAGATATTAGCTAAAACATTTGTTTGTTTGTTCTGTTTTATTTTCCTGCAGCTCATAATAAGATATAAAGCTCATTGTGTGCTAGAACAGCTGTACACTTTATAGACTTTAACAGCACATGGGATTTTGAGGATTTTATCAAACACTTATAAAACATACATAAATTCAATACAACAAAGAAAAAGAGTAAAATGTAATTTAATTCACTTATGCTGCATAACAGTATGTTGGGCTTACGGCTCAGCAAAAACTCAAATGTTGCAACAATGTTCTATAATTCACAGAAATAACAGTGAGTTTAATCTGAAAAATAGTGATTTGATCATTAGTTGGATTGCTCCTCTCTCTCATTCTTTGGTGGCATAGAAAAGCCCCCAGCGTTGGTCTCCTGTCTCACAGCGCTGCAGTTTTTCTGTCCATCCATTTACGATAGCATCATAGTCTTCCTTAGAGAACTCCTGTGGAGGAGACGGTGATTACAAGAGCTCTATCAGCATCCGTGCACGACATTTCCAACAATATTCAAACAATCTTTAATGAATGCTCAATGCTTTCAATAACTGTAAATAAAAAAGGGGGAAAAGGGGAAATAAAATTCCTCCAACAGTGTGTATGCAAATGTGAGGCACATGTAAAGTAGACGCTGCATGAACATAAGTGTGTGTGTGTGTATGTGTGTGTGTTTACCTGTATAAACTCCTCTTTCATCTCCTCGGCTCTCTGCAGTTCAGTCTTTATGACCTGAATAAACTGGTCTGTCCTGTCCTCTGCGCGAACATTACTGAATCCCACCTCACTCAGGAACTGAAAAACCAACACAGACACATTCAATATTACCATGGTCATGGTGCATAGACAAGCTTTTTGTTTCTATGGCACGTACAGTACATATTAGTGTCCTACTCAACCCGCTCAGAGTGGGATTCCAACCGGGGTCTCCTGCATGGGAGGTGGGTGCACTAACATGCACAGCTGAGGTTTACACGCACAGCTCTTACGAGCTTGCCTCTGTTACACTCACCCCCCTAAACTTCACTCCCAACCGGGTCACGGCACCAAATGTAACCACTCCAAGCGGGATTCAAACTGGCATCTCCAGCATGGGAGGCAGGCGTGTTAACAAGGACGCTAAAGACCGCAGTCTCTAACATGCATCGTGAGGCCAGGAGAGTGAGGTTTATATGCACAGCTCTTACTAGTTTGCCTCCATTACATTCACCCCCCTAAACCTCACTCCCAACCAGGTCACGGCACCAGATGTAATGGCTCTGAGCGGGATTCGAACTGGTGTCTCCGGCATGGGAGGCAGGCACGCTAACAAGGGTGCTAAAGACAGCAGTCCTCAACATGCCTCTTGAGATCAGGTTAGTGAGATTTACATGCGCAGCTCTTACTAGCTTGTCTCCATTACACTCACCCCCTAAACCTCACTCCCAACTGGGTCACCGCACCAAATGTAACCGGTCCTACTCGACCCCCTCCGAGCAGGATTTGAAGCGGCATCTCCAGCGTGGGAGGTGGGCGCCCTAACAAGGCACTAGTGCCCCTCTTAAGTCCAAGCTCTCAAGCTTTTATAGTACACTATGATTTATTAGGTCTGTTAGGTGTACTAGTGTATCCCATGTCCCACCTGTCCGTATCTCTGAGGTGTGTAGAGAATATATCCTTTCTGGTTGATGTAATCCTGAAATGCTGGAGACCAGGGCTTCTCTCCACAGCAATAGTCACTGATCAGCAGCTTACCGCCTGGCTTCAGCCATGACTGAAAAACATAAAATATATAAAATGCATAAAAATGCATATACACGTTAAAGCAATAGTTCACTTCAAAATAAACTATCTGTTACCATGTAATCCTATGACAATACATGATTTGTCCATTAGAGGGCAGAAAATGCACATTTAGTTTGCCCTATAGCAGGGGTATTCAACTAAAATTTAAAGAGGTCCAGTTAGAAAAAATTTCTTGAAGCAAAGGTCCGGAAGATCATAATGTCTAACTAGTTAGTGTGATATATATATATATATATATATATATATATATATATATATATATATATATATATAAGTATAGTAGTTGTATCAACATCTGCATGTAATCAATTCCTGACTGTCAAATCAAATGAATTCAGTACAATTCAAAAACTTTGACAATATTTATTGTCACGTAAAATAGAACTGAACAAATATGTATGACTGTAGATATAATGTTCCCTCATTAGCTAAATAAAGTAGAGCTACATTTCAAAATAAGAGAAAATAAATAAAAAAATTGTGCATGTTCAAACTTAAGCATGTTCTGACTTAAGTAAAGTTGGCCACATATTCACAGATTCGAATTTCCCGAATCAATAACTTGTGAGCCAAATGCTGTTATTACACAAATAACACCTCTTTTCAATCGTAGGAATGTAGACAAGCAGCTACAACCTAATTTCCCTCAAAACACTGCATTGTCACCAAATGTATTTCACACTCCACTGCTGGTTATACTATAACACTTATTTTAGAAAAATATATTTTTGCATTTATTTTTTTGTATTTTTTATTATGAAAAATAATGAATAACTTCACCTTAATAAACTGTACTATTGACATTTTTCCAAAATATGTGTAATATGTAGTATCTACTATCAAGACATCAGTGATGTGTGAACTGAATTTGGCGACAGTACAGTGTGTTACAGTGAAGTTATTACATGTATTTTTCATAATGAAGTTCATAATTTCTTAGTGAAGTTAATGAATATTTTTCATTATAAAAAAAATCTAATTATTCAAAACGTCTCGGGTTACTTGTGTAACCCAGGTTCCCTGAATAAGGGAACGAGACGCTACGTCATATGACGTTATGGGAACCCTCTGTGTAACTGCGTTGTGAAGCACTCTTATATCTAACCAATAATGTGACGAGACGTCAGAGGCGGGTGACGTCACGGACCAGGAAACTATAAAGCATACCCGGAACAAAGAACGCTAGCTTCTGGATTATGGCTGAAGCAAGAAGCTCACAGGTATGCTGGGGGTACGGCAACGTGACGTAGCGTCTCGTTCCCTTATTCAGGGAACCAGGGTTACACAAGTAACCCGAGACGTTCCCTTTCATGGGAACTGTCGATGCTACGTCATATGATGTTATGGGAACGCTGTCCCAACTACGCCGTAGAACCAAGTACCTGTCTGTTATCTTGTAGACAGAACTGAGGACCCCAGAGTGGAGCCTACGTCCAGGTTGTAAAACCTAATAAATGTGTGCTGGGATGACCATCCAGCTGAACCACATATGTCATTAATGGATACTCCTGACATTAAGGCCTTTGAGGCCGCCATACCCCTAGTAGAGTGGACACGGACAGCTAATGGCTGTCCGGCCGCCTCATAAGCAAGTGAGATAGCCTCGACCACCAACTTGTTCATTCTCTGCTTAGATGCTGGGCCTCCTTTCTTAGGAGACCCGTAACACACAAACAGATTAAGTTTCTCCTGATCCGAAGTTGTAAATGGAGGAAGATAGAAGGCCTGAAGTACGATGGGACCTGGGACGTTGGTGGGGACCTTAGGCATATAGCCTGGTCTAGTGTGCAGGAACGCTTTGACCATTCCAGGTGCGAATTCCAAACACAAAGGAGCAACTGAAAGTGCTTGAAGGTCTCCTATTCTTTTAAGAGATGAAATAGCCAGTAGAAATATGGTCTTTAAGGGTGAGGAATTTCTCTGAAACTTCCTCTAGTGGTTCGAAGGGAGCCTCAGCTAACCCTTCTGATACCATGGCCAAGTCCCAGGCCGGAGTACTTGTACGTACTGAAGGCCTCAGCCTCAGAGTACCACGGAGGAAGTGTATAAAAAGGGGGTCTCGACCATCCCCCAGAGGAGCATGGCCGAAATGGCCGCATACGACTTCCTCGTGTAGGGAGCTCTGGAGTGGAGTATGGTCTCCACAACCTCAGTTGGCAGACCAGCATCTATGAGCCTGGCCCCCTCAGAGGCCAGGCCCACAGTCTCTGTAGCTCTGGGCGTGGATGAATTATCATGCCGCCCGCTTGAGACAGGAGGTCCTGCCTGAGAAGAAGCTCCATCAGGGAGCCATCTAGAAGTGACACTAGGTCTGAGAACCATATAATGGTTGGCCAGTACAGGGCTATCAATATTAGACTGACCCCTTCCTGGCGTACTTTCTCCAGAACTCCCGGAAGCAGAGCGAACAGGGAAATGCATACAGACGCAGACTCGGCCACATCTGTACCATGCCATCCAGACCCAATGGTGCTGGATGAGATAGGGAGAACCACAGTGGACACTGGGTTGATTCCCCTGAAGCAAATAGGTCGATTTCAGCTCGACCGAAGTTTTCCAAAGTGAGCTCCACCACCTCGGGATGGAGACTCCGTTCCCCGGGCCTCGGCCCCTGCCTCGACAGGGCGTCTGCTCCCACATTTTGATGCCCTCAGGTCTGGGAGGAAGTATTTTACTGCAAGAAATACCGCCATCATTTCCAGCCGATTTACGTGCCAGGAACTCTGATGGTCCTCCCAGAGACCCTGAGTTGAGCAACCACTCATGATCGCCCCCCCCAGCCCGTGAGGGAAGCATCCGTCGTAAGCATTATGCAACGATGAGAAGTCCCCAACACGGATCCTGGGACAGGAACCAAGGCTTTTTCCACACTATCAGAGCACGAAGGCATCGCCACGTGACGTTGATCGTGCGAAAAGGATTTCTCCTCAGAGAAAACCCCTTGGTCCTGAGCCACCACTGTAAGGGTCTCATGTGCAGGAGGCCAAAAGTTATCACGTTGGACGCAGCTGCCATGAGACCCAACAGTCTTTGAAACTGTTTTACATTGAGTGACTGGCCTAACTTCACCCCATTCACAGCTCCGAGAATGGAACTCACACGAGCAGGAGACAGATGTGCCTGCATCGTGGTGGAGTCCCAAACTACCCCTAAAGTAGTTGGTAATTTGAGCCAGAACCAGCACACTTTTCTTGGCATTGAGCCTCAGCACAAGCCTCTTCATGTGTGATAGAACAACATCTCGATGTTGAACTGCCAGATGTTCTGTTTGAGCTATAATCAACCAGTCATCGATATAGTTCAGTACGCGGATGGCCTGGAGTCTCAGTGGAGCCAGGGCTGCATCCACGCACTTTGTAAATGTGCGGGGTGATAAGGCTGAAGGGAAGAACCCTGTGCAGGTAAGCTTTGCCCCCGAAAGCAAACCTGAGGAACTTCCTGTGTTGAGGATGGATGGATACATGAAAGTAAGCATCTTTCAGGTCTATCACAGCAAACCAGTCCTCAGACCTGATCTGTGGGATAACCCTCCATCCTTCTTTGGAACAATGAAGCATTGGTTGTAAAACCCTGACAGCTTGCTGGGAGGAGAACCCCTTCTATAGCTCCTTTTTGCAAGAGCGTCATAACCTCCTGTTCCATTACCAGAGACTGCTCAGGGACACCACTGTGGGAAGGACCCCATTAAACTGGGGCGGGCGAGACCCGAATTTGTAACCCTTTTCTATTGTGAGCAGCACCCATTTTGAAATATTTGGAGAAGTTTCCATTCTGCCAGAAAATTTACTAAGGGAACCAGTCTCTTGAGACTGGCTTCTGGTGTTTTTTGAGCACTTGACTTGGCACCCTGAAGCGGCGAACAGGCAGGGAAAAGCCGAATCAAGTGATGACCGGCCCTCCTCGGAGACCGCTGCGCCCTGAAGCACACTGGGTGGCAGGGTTAGCAGAACAGCCCCCTGAGGGCGCCAAAGAGGGATGGGTACCAAGTATTTTAATACCCAACCATCTCTGGAGGGGGCTGCCCTCCAATGTCCCTCGCCACTGGCATTAGGACCTCTTCGAAGCCTTCTTGGTGATAATTACAGTCTGCAGATCTGTGTTACCCCACAAAAACTTCAGCTGTGTCGCCTGTCCCTGTCCCCAAGCTTTCTGCAGGGGAGCACGGGTGGCGACACTTTCTTTGGATGAACGGTCAGACCAGTGCCCTGAAAAGGCGAACATCTGAACTGACCGCTCTACAATCCTCCTCTTTCTTGGAGGAACACTGGAAACCACTGCGCCCAGAAGCACACGAGGTGGCAGGGTTGGCAGAACGGTCTCCTTTATTTTCTTTTAAATTCCTCAGAATTTAATGTATTCAATATTTCATTTAATCCTCAAATTAAATGCAGCCAGATCTTATATATATATTTTTTTGAACAGGCTGAATATATTTAGAATACAAAAAGAATTATAGCTCGTAATAATTCGCAAGGTATTTTAGGGAAAGAGAGAAAGGGAAACTCCCGTCTACTCAGATCCCTCAATATATATATATATATATATATATATATATATATATATATATATATATATATTTACGGACACGTGATCTATGCGCAGCCTCTGCAAACGCAAGACCCGAGCCGTATATTCATTCTTGCAGACTTAATCTACTTAATCTATCCAAGCCAATAAAAACTCAATCCACGCGCTGCCTCGGCAAACAACACATAAATGGCGTGTATCCCCACTCGCTTTGTAGTGTAGCACAGGGGGAAACGCGATTCAAACTGCTGTTCACTATTGATTTGTTATAAACATGTGATTTTGATATGTGTGTGACTGTGAGGTGGCGAGTCCTCAGATCGATATCACAATATCCACCTCCTCAGAGCTGGACATGTGAGTACCAGTGCCTCATCCCGGGGGAAGAAACCGCTGAGCGTGCTTCCACCTGGGAGATGGCACTGAACCTGGCAGGTAAGGGCAGAGAAAGGGCGGCGCCCAACTCTAACCCCTCTGTCAGATCCATTTGTGAACCCCACGAATAGAGCCTCCGCCCTGCCTCAGCAGAAGCGGGACCCGATCCGCGGGGAACACTGGAGTTGTAGTATAACCAGCAGTGATGTGTGAACTGAATTTGGTGACAATGCAGTGTGTAACATTGAAGTTATTGACTGTTTTTGTAGTCCCTTCGGATCTGTCTCTCAGCCGTCCGTGCATAGAAACCTATGTATTTTGTCCACTGCGGAGGAAAGCTTGTTTTGAGGAAAATTAAGTTGTAGCTGCTTGTCTACATTAAAAAGAGGTGTTATTTGTGTAGTAACAGCGTTTATCTCACGAGTTATTTATCCGGAAAATTTTAATCTGTGAAAATGCGGCCAACTTTACTGTGTTTCTCTCCCTATCTCTGTCTCACTCGTATTTTTCTCAACTCTCTCCATCTCACTCACCTGTTTCTCTCCTTTCTTTTCATGTGTAACTTGCCTCTAACTCTGGCATCTGTCTGCACTGTAGAGTCAAAGATTACCACCTGGGATGCGCGGATTTGATAGGCTGAGTGGTGTCACGTGGGATAGCTTAACTCGCATTCAATTGGTCTGTGCATTTCATCGTCTGCTAAACCACTACCGTAAAGACTACAAAAGCTGCCCTATATAGAAGCGCCCCGTCAGGTTTTAAATCATAACCTTCTGTTTTGGCCGTAGGTTCGGGTCCATACGGGACGGCTTCTGGGTCCGGACCCGAACAGTGGTCCGCCTGTTAGTGACCTATGCTCTATAGTCTTATTTACTGAGGATTATTTTGCACGTCAGCATTATTTGCATACTATGTCATTGCATTTGCCTATTTGGATACTATCCACTATAGATCAATACAAACACAAAGGCTTGTTTTTATTGGCCATAGGTAATGTGTCATCTCATTTGAGTTCTCTTAGTAAAAAATAAAGGAGGCTCAAGGTGATGTTAAAGGATTAGTTCACTTTTAAATAAACTTTTCCTGATAATTTACTCACCCCCAAGGTGACTTCTTCAGTCGAAAAGAAATTAAAGTTTTTGATGAAAACATTCCAGGATTTTTCTCCTTATAGTAGACTTCAATGGGCACCAAACAGTTGAAGGTCATAATTAGTTTCAGTGCAGCTTCAAATTGTTCAACACGATCCCAGATGAGAAATAAGGGTCTTATCTAGTGAAACCATCACTCATTTTCTGAAAAAATTTTAAAATTATATAAGTTTTAACCAGAAATGCTCATCTTGAACTAGCTCTCTTCTTCTTCTCTATTAGAATTCCAGCAGTGTAGACGCTGCTAAGCGTATTACTGCCCTCCACAGGCCAAAGTTTGAACTAATTGTTATATACTATTGAACTAGCATATTGCATATAAAAATTAGTACAAACTTTGGCCTGTGGAGGGCAGTAATACGCTTAGCAGTGTCTACACTGCTGGAATTCTAATAAAGGAGAAGAAGAGAGCTAGTTCAAGATGAGCATTTCTGGTTAAAACTTATATAATTTTCATTTTTTTCAGAAAATGAGCAATGGTTTCACTAGATAAGACCCTTATTTCTCATCTGGGATCGTGTTGAACTGAAACTAATTATGACCTTCAACTGTTTGGTGCCCATTGAAGTCTACTATAAGGAGAAAAATCCTGGAATGTTTTCATCAAAAACTTCGACTGAAGAAAGAAAGACATGGACATCTTAGATGACATGGGGGTGAGTAAATTATCAGGAAAAGTTTATTTAAAAGTGAACTAATCCTTTAACTGTTAAAAACCACAAACACTGAACACACACACACACACACACACACACACACACACACACACACACACACACACCTGCTACCCACTGACAGTACATTTACACATATAGATAATCATTTGTATGTTCTCATACAAACACACACAGGCCTTAAGCATGCACATACACAAATATATGCTACTTCTACCACATATAAATTTACAGGCATGAAAACATGCACACAAGCACCTGTTAACCTGTGTGAACACTCACGTAAAATTTTCTGAAGAGGTCAAGTTTGTCCCTGATGTGCAGAATCGTGTCTCTGCTGTAAACCACATCAAACGCGTCTTCCGGAAACCTTCTTTTTGTGGCATCCGACACCTCAAACTGCACCTGCAGTGGAAAGACAAAGTTAATCTACTATCAGGAAGTGCAGAACAACAGCCAAAGCGGTCCCAGAATGCAGCTCATTCTCAAACCTAGACATATTTAAAATGTATAAAAAAACATGTTTAAATAACAGATTTTTACATTTCCTGTGGAAAAATAGCTGCCATAATGTCAAGTCACCTTTATTCATATAGCCCTTTTACAATACAGATTGTTTCAAAGCAGCTTTACAGTGATAACAGGAACATTATGCAACAAAGATTGTTTTGCCTGAACAGAAGCTCTGGAAGAAAACAGTGTCATTGTCCAGCTAAAGTAAGTTCAGTATTGATTCCATTGTAAAAATCATTAGTCCTTAATTTAGTTCATTTATCTATACAGCAGCTCTGGAGAAAACAGTGATGTCATCATCCACTTCAGTTCAGTTCTCATACAATAGTGTCAATGCAGTCAGATTGTTGAATAATATTGCTAGGGTGTTGTAATGCGGTTGCTAAGTAGTTTGTTGTGCTGTTGCTGTGGGCTTGCTAAGGTTTTCTGGGTGGTTGCCATGGCTGTTGTAGTTTCTGTTTTGTTATAGGTGGATACTGTGGTATTATGGGTGGTTGCCAGGGAGTTGCTATGCAGTGGCTAGGTTGTTATAGGTGGTTGCTACAGTAATGTGGCTGGTTGCCAAGGTGTTGCTATTCAGTTACTAAGCTGTACTTAGTAGTTTGATGGGCTTGCTGTAGTTACTAGGATGCTCTGGGTGGTTGCCAGTGTGTTGCAATGCAGTTTCTAGGTTGTTATAGGTGGTTGCTACATTGTTTATATGTGGTTGCTGAGATGTTCTGAGTAGTTGTGCTTTGCTATGTAGTTACTAGGATGCACTGGGTGGTTGCCAGGGTGTTGCTATGTATTTGCTAAAAAAACTCAACTTACTAATGGGAGTTTCTCTTTGACGGCTCTCTCCATGGCGATCTCCACCATGTTTGAGGACAGGTCCATCCCCAGAACCTCCACTCCAAAGGTCTGTCATTAAAACAAATAGTCAGTAATTAATCGTGTCACGGTAATCAGAAACAGCAGCCGTAAATGATCATGAATGACCAATGAATGATGAAGTAGTTAGATTATAAGCCAACACCTGTTAAAAAAGAGATTAAACTGAATTTATGTTTCATAACATTGACGTCTCTAGAAAGTTTAAAGGTCCTGAGGAAAGTGGACTTAAAGAGCGTGAAACACGTTCTGTGGCAACAAATAAACCCATCATGTGTCGACCTTTGGCTCACCTTGGCCATGTAGAAATCTCCACCTCCAATCCCACAGCCGACATCTAGAACCTTCTGTTTTGGGGTCAAGTTCAGCATATCGACAAACTCCTGATGTGTTACAGATTCATATATCAAAGAGATCAACAGAAAACAAGCCATTAATTATTCACTAAATGATGAGATAACACTGAGAATACAGAGAACAGTAATTCTCCATTGCTGAATAATTAGTCACATGGAAAACGGATAATGCTAAAGGCAAATAACGGCAAAGGCAAACAACACAACTAAACATATAATTGTACATAGGTAGGGCAGCAAAATAAACTGAGTAATTACATATAAACAGGAAATTAAATGCTATATTAAATATTAAATTGTGTGTTAAAATTGGTAATAAGCATTGCAACTACATTTTGTTGCACTTTAGTCTGGTAGACCATTTCGTTACTGAACTCTGTTCACCACCTGATGTCCAAAGAACAAATGAGGCAATAGTTGGTATAAGTGATCTAGAGCAGTGGTTCTCAACTCCAGTCCTCGGGACCCACTGCTTTGCACATTTTGTATGTCTCTCTTATATGACACACTCAATTCAGTTCATGCTCCTAATGAGCTGATGATCTAAATCAGGTGTGTTAAATAAGGGATACATACAAAATGTGCAGAGCAGTGGGTCCCGAGGACTGGAGTTGAGAAACACTGATCTAGAGTATATATGAACATTTCAGTGACTTTTTCTGAAAGTTGCTCCAGTAGGTGGCGACAAGTGGCCATATTGTATGTGAGTTAGTTATTGATTTATTCAAATGATTTGTTCAAAAATGCTCATTCATTCATTCAGAGACGAAAACAAGTGGCTGCATATATGAACGAGTCCTTGAAGCGTTTATTTTACCAATTCATTTAAAAATGCTAATTCATTCAGGAACAAAACAAGCGGCAGTTTTAACGAATGAGTCCTTGAATCATTAAATTAACCACAATTCGTTAAAAAACACAGATTCATTTAGGAAGGAAACAATTAAGGTGCTGTCTGAGGGGCTCTTTACATCACGCTGTTTTCAAGTAAAAATGTAAAACTTTTTATGCGTTTTGGCCGTTTATTTACATGACAACGACAATTTGGAGGCCTGAAAACACAAACTTTTGAAAATGGGTT
The DNA here is from genome assembly GCF_018812025.1 of Megalobrama amblycephala. Taxonomy (NCBI): domain Eukaryota; kingdom Metazoa; phylum Chordata; class Actinopteri; order Cypriniformes; family Xenocyprididae; genus Megalobrama; species Megalobrama amblycephala. Next base: position 16,256,697 of record NC_063047.1, on the reverse strand, counting down.
TCAAAAGGCAAGTTTTGAAAAAGATACCGTTATTTTCTATGTGTAAACAACAACGATGTGAATTTGGGAAAACGGTGAAATCATGCACATGCGTATTACATGTTCAGTGTAACTACGCCAACTACTGGCCTGGCAGCAGAATACAGCATTTTTTGTTGTTTTTGGGGATCGTTTTGACAATGTTGTTGTCTGTATGCGAAAAACACAAAGGAAAAACTTTCTCGTTTTTAGTACATCTTGTCATATCCTTAATTAGTCGTTGAATCATTCATTCCACCAAGTCGTTCAAAACAAAGCTTCATTTAGGAACAAAACAAGCGGCTGTCATTTGCATGATTCGTTCAACTAATTAATTAAAAAATGCCCATTCCTTCATGAACAGACACAGGGCTTTCTGTATAAGTCGTTGAATCATTCATTAAACAATTTGTTGAAAATTAATCATTTAATAAATGTTGCTCGGTGTTACAACAGCTCTGCAGTGGCTATTTTTGTAGGCAGTATTGTCTATAAAATATACGTTACACAATACTGACATCTTGCTGAACAGTAATATTAATATATAGCATTTATGTATGTATTTAAATTAACATTACATTACGCTTTTGTACACAATGTATGACCCTGTGTATTCTGCACCCCTGACCTTAGTCGTGCTGAGTCCGCCTGTGCTGACGTATCCAGAGCCGAACATCTTCTCGTAACGTAAGATCCCTCTTCGGGTGTACTGCTGGTTATCCAGGAACTCCTGAAATGTGGAAAAGCCTCCCTGATGCTGCTCTATCGCATCACGACGGGCTTTCTGCATGAGCCAGCACAACTGGTTCTGGTTCTTCTTCATCTAAAACAAAACAGTTTTGGTTTCATTTTTTTTTTATATACAGAGTTCATGTCTTCATAAGAGTTTGGTTTACCTTCACATAGGTCTGAACTGTTTTACTGAGCACCATGTCAAAGCCGTAGCATTTCTTTTCCGTCTTCTCTGATTCGTCCAGCAGCACTGACGTCATCAGATGGTTATAGTGAGCAGGACTTCTGTAGTGTGTGGGGTTAAAATCTCGCTTGCTGTCACCTGTGGAGGTCAAAAAGACGAACATTTAAACCTGGAGAAAAACTTAAACTTCAGACCAATAATGAAAGCAATAAAGCGTGATTCTTAAATGCATTCTGTCACAGAGACACTGACTTTCACCAGACATTCAGTTACCAATTCCTGAAATCATCTCATATTTTAACCTTGTTTCAGTCTCCAGTAATGATAATAAAAAGTGTTTATATCAATGTTTATATAAATAATATGGTTTATTTGCATAACTATAGGTATATAGAATAAAGAGTTGTCCCATTATTCAGATTGTTTTTAATCAAATTATTTTTTTCACCCATCAGAGAATAAGATTGCAATATAATTTGTGAAAATAAGAAATTTCACATTGTTTCTCTAACCTGATTGGTGGAAGCAGGACTCTCTGAAGAACAGGTAACCGCCTGGACGGATCCACATGAGAAACTTCTCAGCCAATGATTTCAGCTCCTGATCACTCAGATACATCAACAGCCAATTAGAGAAGACCAGGTCAAAACTGAAACAGAAAGTGTGTGTGTGTGTGTGTGTGTGTGTGTGTGTGTGTGTGTGTGTGTGTGTGTGTGTGTGTGTGTGTGTGTGTGTGTGTGAGAGAGAGACATAGACAGAGAGATGAAGTGATGGATAGATGAAGACATTAGATGAGATGGGATGTTTTTCTGTAGCTAGCTCATATATTCACATTTACAATTTACTGTCTTTCTCATTCAGGAAAATGGACTAACATTTTGATGACTGCTCAGGGGCATTTTTAAATTTTTGTCCAAACAATGCTTTTTAGAATGAGAATGTCTGAGAATGCTCTGATTGGTCAGATGACCCAGTCTGTTGTGATTGGTTTGCTCTGCTCTGATTGGTCAGATGACCCAGTCTGTTGTCATTGGTTGACCGATTTCTCTTCTTTTTTTTATTAAAGAAAATATAGAGGTATTTTGGTAAAGTTTTAATTCTTTAAACTATATTTTTGTCAACAATATTGCATGTTGATATAGTCACAGTAAGTGTTTAATGATGTTGTCTTGTCATTGTCTTGTCTAATAGAAATATGGGTTGTCATAGTTTTTGTTAACAAAATTAACACTAGTGTATATATTTATGTCTATGTATATTTGTATGTGTATATATGTATATATATATTAGTGTTGTCAAACAATTATTGGCGATTAATTGCATCCAATATAAAAGTTTATTTACATAATATTTGTATGTGTAATGTGTATATTTATTATTTATATATAAATACACACATGCATGTATACATTTAACAAAAATATATTATATTTATATGTAAGTATACATATATATATTTTCCCCATGTTTTGCTGAAGGTTTTTCTCTCACCTGTGTTTAGGGAAGTCTAATTTTGTGACGTCAGCTTGGATGAACTCAGCGTTGCCCAGGTGGCTATTTTCCTCTCTGTTCTTTTCCACAAACTTCTCCATGAAGTCCACAGCGGTCACATGATGGGCTTTGCCAATGAGGTGACGTGTGTACCGTCTGAAAAGAGCAAAGGTCACGATAATGCGAGCTTAAAAGCTCAGTACTGGCCAAGAAACAGATTTTCAGATTTTCATCAGATTTCCATCATTCTTCTGGCACATAAAATTGTATTGCTGCATATAATTGTATACTATAAAAATTAGTTTTTCTAAAAATTCTCAAAACTTTTAATTCAATGTGTTACTTGCTGTTAATTTGTTTGCAAAATTTACTAGTAATTTTTGAGTGACTGTTTTTACACCAATGTTTTTCAGTGTACACTTGTGTGTATATACAATGAATATTGAGTGACAAATTGCTTTTCAATTTCCTCATTTGTAAATTAAATGAATAAATGTAATTAATTCCACACAGGGGACAATATGAGCTCAAATAAAGAAATCAGATGCAGAACAAGTTGGAAATTTAAGAGCCTATTTTGGTTTAAAATTAAATATATAATGAAACCTGTCAAAAACATGTCACACATCTCATTATTAAAAGAAAATGAAGCCTTTTTTAGGAACGTTACATTTTTTATGACCATAAAGTAAAATTTCCTGCATTCATGCACTTATGCAAAAAAATTATGATAAAAATGATATCTTGGTGGAATATTTTTGTATGTTTTGTATATCTTTGATACCTTGTAAATATTAGGTAGTAAAGTATTCATGCATCATGGTTGTTTTGTTGCACTGTAGTTTTTGTTGAATCTCTTGAGAAAAACCACTGCATTGAGAATTCTTACAGAATAAACTCAAAAATACTGTCAAGACATTTATAATGTTACAAAAGATTTCTATTTTAAGTAAATGCTGTTCTTCTGAACTTTCAATTCATCAAAGAATCCTGATAGAAATGTATCACAGTTTCTACAAAAATATGAAGCAGCACAACTGTTTTCAACATTGATAATAATCAGAAATGTTTCTTGAGCAGCGACTCAGCAAATTAGAATGATTTCCAAAAAGGACTGAGGTCTAATCTAATGTGATCACTGACCCAATTCCAGCACCAAGTTCCAGCACATCAGAACCAGCCAGACAAGGGAGCAGGGAGAGGATCTCTGGCAGCTCGTGTTGGGTCAGTTCCTGCGCATTCGAATCCAACATCATCTCCTTCACTGTTGCCAGATTGGAATGTTCCTTCCAGAACTCCATCATGGCGTTCCTCACACTTTCTACAGAGACAAACCAGGTAGGGATGCTGAGGATGTTTCTATAGATGTTCTATTCATGCTTACCTTTACAAACAGTAATTCTAAACATCTTCAATGCATATTTGCAGTGAATTCAACAACACTTTATTTTAGGGTCTATTTGCTTATAGCTTGCATATTACTAGAATATTGGCTGCTTATTAGTAAAAGCACATATTATTGCCTTATTCTACATTATTAATACTAAACTTAACAACTACATTACTATTAATAAACTGTACATTATGAGTTTATTGAGGAAAAAGTCATAGTTAATAGTGAATATGTGTTCCCCAAAGTGTTGCCATCCATTCTGAGTAAGTGTTGTGTAATAAAGTATTACATTTATACCTATAAAGGTATTTTCATTTTATTTCAATTTGGCAAATTACAATTGGCCATAAAAATGGGTAGATCCCTACATAATAAGAAGAAAAAAAGGCACAAAAGCTGTCACTGATCAAAAGATACACCTTTTTATACCTTATATTTACCCCTAAAGGGTGCATATTAGTACCTATTAAATGTACATATTAGTTCATACATAATATATTCATATTAGTAGGGTGCATAATGTATCTACAATTATAAATAAACTTTATAAAAAAAAAACTCAGCCCAAGTTGGGTTGAAAATGGACAAACCCAGCGATTGGGTTGTTTTAACCCAGCAGTTGGGTAGTTTTAATTAACCCAACTATTGTTTAAAGATAACTGTATTGCTTGCTTAAAATGAACCCAAAATAGGTTGGAAATGAACATTTGTGACCCGCTCTGGCGAAATGAGTCGGAAGTCGCAACGTTCTATTTTAAAATATGGGCCGATAATATGGAAAAACAATGAAAAAAAAAACTTTTAAGCTAATTTTAAAGAACAGACTTTCCCAAATAATCTCCCAAAGTTTCGTAGTCCAGATAATTGAGTAAAGTAACGTATTTAAATCGCTATTAAATTTGACATGGTTTGACATCCTCCTGTCAGACTAGCGCGCGCTCTGTGTAAACAAGCTAGATCTCCTCAGAAAGATTCAAGTTCAGTGCTGTAGTGTAGTATACTGCGTGTAAGTTAGTTATGTTTATTAATAATATTTGAGAAATGTTGCTGTCAAAAGAGAAAAAAAGTGGCCAAAGCTTTAAACTCACTGGAGGCTGCTAACCTAAGCTCTGCTGCTGATCAGCAAGTGTGGCTAAGTCTAGTCAGAGACTTTTTTGGATCTGGAGACGTGTCATCCTCTGGTGAAAGCGACATTTCACTTAAATTTAGCAAGCTAATTTCTGTATCCTTACAACATGTTGCTGCTTCAAATGCGATGCATGTACGCTACACTGTAAAACTCAATAAGTTCAGAATACTCAAAACATTTGAGGAAACTTATTACCTCAAAACATTTAAGTTAACTAACTTATTTTTTTTAAGTTAGTAGAACTTAATTTTTTTGTGACAAGTGGGGCGGGGCCGAGAGCCATGGAAGTGGAGCAATGCCAGTGTGGTGCACAGGTGTCTCTCATTAACAATCACATCACTGGCATTCCTTCGCTCCCACAGTTCTCAGTGTTTAAGAGAAAGGGACCGCAGGTGCTTAGGAGGATATAGTTCTCGCCTTGGAGCGTCTGTCAGAACGCAGGACAGGAGGCAGGACTCAGTTTGAACAGTTTACTGAACTTTCTTCAGCAGCACAGACATACATTAGACGGCAACGTTGCCACACTTTACAATATAGGTGCAAATTTGGATGCAGTAGGTGGCACTCAGCTTATGTTTATGGAGAGGGTAGGTTTAAATCATAAGCATGTTGGTTGTACGTGTGGTGCAAATAAACAAAACAGTTCTCAAATAATTATTGGACTTAACATCATGCACACAATTCAACAGTTATCCAGGCTAATAATTAAAAGTCCTTCCATTTATTAATTTGTACAGAACAAATAATAATGTATGTGTTTCATAATATAACACTTCAATCTCTAACAAACAACGCATAAACATTTTACAATGACTTCATCCTATACTAACGGAACATCAATTCCATCGTGGATGTATGACCCAAATGATTATTTCTGTATTCACATATATAATAAATCTTAAGCAAATAATGAAAAAAGAGAAACTCACTTTTCTCAAATGCACACAGTTATTAATAATTAACCTTCCACTGTCGCGACTAGGAACAGTTGTGTGGCATGTTATTGTCATGCGTATTTCACATGCGCAATCACTTCCAGCACATCTACTAATGGCCACTAGATGGCGCTTTCGCGCTACCTTTATAACAGCCGCCCCCACATTTGCAGTGTAAATGTGCTCCAATTGAATTTTAATCATCATTAGGCAATTCAGGCAGCTTAATTAACTTTACCACAGGTCTGGTAAAACTCTTGTTATCGACTTTCACCTCAGCTGCTCTTACATGTCCATCAGCACTAGGAAACACCCTCACCACTTTGCCTACTAACCATAGAGCCCTTGGCAATTGGGAATCAACCATCATCACAACAGACCCCTCTGTAAGATCCGAAGTAGTTCCTTGCCATTTCTGCCTCAGCTGAAGACCAGGTAAGTAGTAACTTATGAACTTGGCCCAGAAGTGATCCACCAGTATCTGACTTTGTCTCCACCGTCTGCGGCTTAGGCGTTCAGAATCTTGGTAGACAACTTGCGGCAACGAACTACTGGGCCGCCCCATCAGAAGATGATTTGGTGTTATTGGGTCAACATCTGAGATGTTGGATGACACATACCCCAACGGTTTGGAATTCAAGATCGCTTCCACCTCAATTAAAACGGTTCTGAGTACTTCCTCGGGAACGCTCTGTGTTCCAATTGTGGTGCTAAGGGCTGCTTTCACAGAGCGAATCTCTCGCTCCCACACTCCTCCAAAGTGTGGAGCTGCTGGAGGATTGAAGTGAAAGTTGATCTGATGTTTCGCCAGCAAACCTTGCAGGTTAGGACTCATAACAGAGAAAGCCTCTCTCAACTCTCTCTCTCCTCCTCTGAAATTTGTCCCTTGATCTGAGTAAAACTCAGCAGGGGTACCACGGCGTGCTGTAAACCTCCGTACAGCCATTAAGAAGGCATCTGTATCAATGGAGGTAAGTACGTCCAGATGCACTGCTCGAGTGGTAAGGCATTTAAATATAATACCCCACCGTTTTTCTGTACGCCTGCCAATCTTCACCTGGAATGGCCCAAAGCAGTCCATCCCAGTGGAATAAAATGCTGGCTTGAACAAACGGAGTCGAGCAGGAGGCAAATCAGCCATCTTCGGTACAACAGGTTTGGATCTCAATTTCCGGCACTCCAGACAGGCATATTGATGCTTCCGAACAGCCTCGCGTCCTCTCAATATCCAGTATGATCGTCGAAGTTCAGCGAAGACACGCTCTGGTCCAGGGTGGCATAATCTCTGGTCACAATCCTGGATTAACAGTTTGGTGATGTAGTGGCTCGGATCTAGCACAATAGGGTGTTTGAAGTTTGGATCCAAATCCTCCGCTCTTCGAAGGCGGCCGCCAACTCGGATGATCTCATCTGTTGCATCGAACTCAGGAGCCAGAACAAGAAGGCGACTACTGGAAGGGACTGATTTGTTTGCCTTGAGAAGGTGGTATTCTTCCGGAAAACTTTCCAGCTGGGACTGTTTAATGAGGAAAGAGACTACCTGCTGATAAGCTCTGGCAGTAGGTGAAGCATCTTGCTTTGCTTCATCATGCTGAAGTGTGCGTGCTGTGGCCTCCACTAGTTCACTCCATGTAGCATACTGGCTTAAATCAGGGACAGACTTATCAGAGCTGGTTGAGATGAAATGACAGAACAAGGACCGTCGTAGCTCTGTAGGGTCTTCTTCATATATCCAAGCGGGAGCTTCAGGCCACTCATGAGGTGGTTGCAACAGAAAGGATGGGCCTTGACACCACCTATTTGGTTGTGCTAGTTCCACCAAGGACCTGCCCCTGGTCAGGTCATCTGCTGGGTTAAGGGTGGAGCTCACATACCTCCATGACTGCTGATCTGTGAGCTCTTGGATTTCAGCAATCCTGGTTCCCACAAAGACCTTGAATCGACATGAGTCTGACCGGAGCCATGTCAGGACAGTGGTCGAGTCAGACCACAGGATTGTACTCTTGATGGGTAAGGTGAGCTCACTGACTATCAGCTTTGCAAGTTGAGCCCCAGTGACTGCTGCACATAGCTCCAGTCTTGGCATGGATTGTTGTCTTTTTGGTGCGACCCGAGATCTGGCCAGCAGGAAAGCCAAGTGAACATTACCATCGGCATCTTCTGAGCGTAGGTAGGCCACTGATCCATATGCTCTTTCAGATGCATCACAGAACACATGGACCTCTCTTGTCACATCTGGCTGGTCCATTGTTGTGGGAACATAGCAGCGAGGAAAGGTAATGCGTGATAATTCAGGCAGTTCTGCTACCCATGCATTCCAGGCTTGCAGCAGCTCCTCAGGTAGTAATGGGTCATCCCACTCCCTTTGTTTATCCCAGAGTCGCTGTACAATCACCTTGGCTCTAGTTGTATACGGCAATATTAGCCCCAAAGGGTCATACTGTCTGGCCAAAGTACGGTACACAGTACGCATTGTTGTTGGGCCGTAGTCATCCAGTCGATGCTTATAGCCGATGGTATCTGAAGGGCAGTGCCATCTTAGTCCCAATGTAGACTCTTGGATATCAGCAGAGTTTTGGGTGAGCCACAGTTCAGCATTATCTGAGCGAGCTTCTTGAGGAAGATGGGTGAGGATTTCGGGGGCATTACTAGCCCACTGGCGGATCTCAAAGCCCCCTGATGCCAACAGGACTCGTAATTTGTCAAGTAATTCTTTGGCTTCAGCATTGGATGGTAGACTCTGTAGACAGTTGTCTACATAGAAACACCTGTCTACTGAATTCCTGACATCTTCTCCCTCATTGCTGTGATCGTGCACATGTTTTTGGAGGGCAAAGGTGGCACAACAAGGAGAACATGTGGTGCCAAATGGCAAGACCTGCCACTCATACACCACAGGAGGCACATCACGGCAGAGGTTTCGCCACACAAACCGAAGAAGGGACTTGTCCTCAGGTAGGAGGCAGACCTGGTGGAACATGGCCTTTATGTCTCCGCTTATTGCGATGGCATGCTCGCGAAAACGAAGCAGAACCCCCAGGAGTGACGGACCAAGGGTAGGCCCAGGAAGAAGAGATTCGTTAAGGTTGCGGCCCTGGAATTGGTAAGAACAATTGAATACTAGGCGGTTCTTCCCATTATGATGTACTAGATGATGGGGAATGAACCATGATTCCTCACTCTGTGCAACCTCTTCCGCTGTCAGCTTGCGTACTGAGACTGCCAGTTCAAGTTTGCTCATCTCTGTGATGTATGCTGATGCTTTGTCTTCATCTTTAGCGAGTCGTTTCTCCGTACCTCGAAGACTCGGCATGACAGCATCTTTGGTTGCGTGGAAAGGGGAAGTATTTCTCTTCCGTAGCAAAGGGGTTGCATAGTGCTGGACCTTGTTATGCTCAACACGGATGGTTTTACTTTCCAGCAGTGAGAGTGCCTCTTGATCCTCTCGTGATCGAGTTACCTGTTTCTCTGATTTGAATGGCAGCGTGTCCACCTGCCACAACTTCTCCACATTTCTCAGAAGTTCAGCTGTTTCAGGGTTTACTGAGGTCAGGTAACAGTTCTGAGATCTAGGATGGTGTGGTAGACCTCTGGCTGGGCCTTGTAGTGTCCAACCTAATCTGGTCCGTATAGCGACAGGTCCTCCTGGTGGTCCCAGACGCACTGGTTCTGTTGGAGTGATCAAATGAGGTTGATCAGCTCCAATGAGAAGGAGAGGAGATACTCGATCAAATGGCTCAAGTGGCAAGCCTCTGAGGTGCCGGTACCTTTTCTGTAAGGTGGCTAGTGGGTAGGAATGATCAGCCAGTCCCAAATTCTGAGCAGTGAATGCTCCACTAATGTGGTAATTCTGTTTAGGCTGTGAGGCAGAGGAAACACTGAAAGAGACTGAGGCTCCTTGAAGTACTTGGGTTTCTTGCCTGATTGTTCTCAGTGCCAGTTCCTCAGGAATTCCACGCAGGCCAAGCTTATCTGCTGCTTCACATAGAAGAATAGTCCTCTCTGAACCATCGTCGAGGACAGCATAAGTCTCCAGAGCTCGTTCACGATACTGTAGACGAACTTTCACCACTTTCAGCAAAACCCGGCTGCAGTCTGTTGGACGATTCAAGTAAGCAGTGCCAACTGCAGAGCTCAACATGCATATGCCCTCTTTACCTGCCTTGGAATTGACTTCATGCAGTATCTGGAGGTGTTTGTTTTGGCAAATGCTGCATGGTTTCTTAAGAGTGCAGTCTGTAACAGCATGAGATCGACCACATTTTATGCACCTCTTGTTCTCAGTAATCCACGTACGGATCTGCTCATGAGTGAAAGTCTGAAAAGTAGCGCACTGACTTAAGAAATGTTCAGAGCTTTCACAATATGGACAATAAGGTAGCACTTTAACTCTTTTCCTGCCCGAGGTGGATGTTTTGGTTCCTGGATCTGGGCCCTTTATCTGTGAGGCAGCTTTGGCACCATGGAGGACCGTGGCTGGTCTGGTGAGGCGGGCTGGCTTGGTTCGGCATTCAGGATTTCTTTTGGTGAGTGGTTCGGTATGGCCCTGACACCATGCTTCGTACTGCAGCCACTTAGAGAATTCAGGTAATGTATACACTGAATCGGACTGATAATACAGGTGTCGGCGGAAGTCTGCACGCAACTCTGGAGGTAGTTTGCCAAGCAGTCTGGCGACATGGGAACCACATTTCAACTCCACTTCTCCCTCTACACCAAGAGTTTCCAGCATCCCCACAAGAGCTCTGATCTGTAGTGCAAACCTCTGAAATGACTCATGATCCCCTCGCTTGATGTCGGGAGCATCCATGACTTGGGCAATTCTTTTGAGGGCTAACTGATGCGGTTGACCAAACCTCTCGTTTAAGGCTGTCATTGTATCAGAGTATGGGGTGGCAGAGTTCAAATAAGAGTCAGCAATAAGGGAGGCTTCATCTAATTTGAGATGGTCAACCAATATCTGGTATTTAAAGAGCTCAGTTGCATCAGCTGGCAACAGATTCTCCAATGACATCTTCAACCTGGCGAATTCTGCAGGATCTCGATGAATCAGCATGGGGATTCGTGGCTTAGGGCCTAGATAGACTTTCTCCTGTGCTGGTAGCGATGTAGGAAAGGTGTTATAAGGCGATGGCTGTGGCTGGCTGTATGGCATTTCTGAGTGACTAAACCATGGTTCAGTCTGGTGCACTGATCGTGGAGCATACATGGATTGTTGCTGAGCTGGTGGGGAAACATTCAGCCAGGGTGTAGAATAAGGCCTTGGATATGAAGCTTGAGTTGGAGGGCGTGCAAGGGAAGGATACAATGAACTGCTCTGACCCTGTGTATCTTGTGGCATGGGGTTAGTTCTGATATCCCCTCGGTCAGGTCTGAGTGAAGGATTCTGGAATGAGTTTACACAGACTGGAACATAATGTGCATAGTAGAGGCTGTGCTACTGCTCTCTCCACAGGTAGTTCCACTGGGTTTGAATAACTAATAGAAGTAGCATAATTCACTGGGAATTCACGCTCCTCTCTAGCTCTGTATGGTATATCATCACATACAGGAGGTGGTGGTTCAGGCCATGACTCGTCCTCCAGAGGAGGTGCATTTAGTCTCTGTGGTGTTAGGTGGGTAACTGAATGGGACTCGCCTGAGGACACAGCTGATACTTGGGACCGAAGTGATGAAACTTGGGATGAGGCAGAGAAGGAGGCTGGTGAGGATAAGTGAGCAAGGTTTGAAAGGGGCTGCCTGGTTGCAGGCGAAGAAACTCTGTCATCTCTCAGTAATGGGCGTGTATCTGCATGTGGGATTTCCTCCCCACAGCATTTGGATAATACATGCTGGCGCACTCTATCTCGTAAACTCCGTATGAGCTGAGTGTCTTGGCCAAGCTGAGCTTGAATGTCCTCTAATTCAGCATAAAAGGTTCCCCACTCATCACTTGCCACATACTGACTTTCAGGTCTGGCCGATGCTGAACCAGCTGAAGACCTCTTCCTAGCAGTTCCATCACTCTCTGCACTGCACTCCTCTTCACGTCTAAATGTAGTCTGTGCTGCAGTATCTGCTGGATAAGAGGAAGCCAGTTCTCTGTGGCCGGTTACATTCACTTGGTAGTCTGACAAATAGGCTGGCAGTCGGACTTGACGTTTTGGCCGCACAGATTCTGGAAGTACTTCACTCTTGTCTTTAGAAGTTGCCATCTTTAACCAAGGTAAGCACTGAGCTCCGGCTCGAAGGACCAAAATTGTTTAAGAGAAAGGGACCGCAGGTGCTTAGGAGGATATAGTTCTCGCCTTGGAGCGTCTGTCAGAACGCAGGACAGGAGGCAGGACTCAGTTTGAACAGTTTACTGAACTTTCTTCAGCAGCACAGACATACATTAGACGGCAACGTTGCCACACTTTACAATATAGGTGCAAATTTGGATGCAGTAGGTGGCACTCAGCTTATGTTTATGGAGAGGGTAGGTTTAAATCATAAGCATGTTGGTTGTACGTGTGGTTTTCTCAAATGGACGCACACAGTTATTAATAATTAACCTTCCACTGCATCGCGACTTCAGGAACAGTCCTGCTGTGGCGCAGTTGTTATTGTCATGCGTATTTCACATGCGCAATCACTTCCAGCACATCTACTAATGGCCACTAGATGGCGCTTTCGCGCTACCTTTATAACACTCAGCCTCGCCCTACTCAAGTACATATAGTTAATTTACATAAACATCACATTCAAATCTTGGTTAAATGTTAGTTAGCAAAAAACATATGCTATTATAATTATCAAAGAGACTGTCAATATATACTTGCATGTATATAATCAAACAACATACAGTATATGTGGTCTTAAAAGTTTTGCAGCCCATCCTCAACCTAACCACACGGTTTGTTGGTAACCCTACAAAACTAACATAACAGAACCCCCTGTCAATCCCAACATAACACAACATTAAACACTAACTTATGTCTCCCTATGTTAATCTTATGCAAAAACACACAAAATAACACTTAATTTCAACATTTAGACAGTCTGATGCAAAGCATGCTGGGAATTAGAAATCTGCTGCAACTAAAACAGTTTAGTTTACTTGAAATATGTCAGTGCTGTGAACTCAAAAGTAAAAGAAAGTTTTAAATACTCATAACTGTTAATTTAACTGAACTAATTTGTTTAATTTAAGTTTGTCCTACTCAAACGAATTAAGTATTTTGAGCGTTAGGGTTTACAGTGTAGCTGCTAATGCATATAGTGATCACTGTAGGTTGGGAGTTGACATGAATGAACCTCGTGTATGATACTTCAACAAATAGAAAGCATACTACGCAAAGCACTGTGCAATATCATAAGAAAACCTGTTTACTGATCTTAGATGTTGGATTTCTGAAAGCATTCTGCTCATAACAGCGCTTCACATTGCGCAGCTTGTCGATCGCAGGCTAGGGAACGATATATAAGTGCCTCTCTCAGTCTCTCTCTCTCTCTCTCTCACACACACACACACACACACACACACACACACACACACACACACACACACACACACCCTCTCTCTCTCAAGCAAAAATGTAGCACCTCTGTTCAATCTTTCTGATTTTAGTAAATCTTTGTAAAAGTGCCTTATAAAATATTAATTCAAATAAATAGGCCTACTTTAAAATAATTTGAGCTTCAGCCTGGTTTAATAGCATTTATATAAAAATGTCTTTGGTCAAATTAAGCTGTAAAATAAATAGTTTATCCCTTTAAATGCAATGGATTTTGAAAGATATCAACAAAAAAAAAAAACGGGCAAAAAACTTTAAAAGCGATTTTCTCAGGTTTTCAATTGGAAAAAGAGGGCAGACGACCATAATTCAAATGGGTATATCTTTAAAACCATTCAAGGTATGACTTTGACTAGGATGTCATTTTAAAGCTTATTGTCTCCTCTTTCCATTGAAACCAACATCTCAATTTTGAAATTTGGGTCACTGTGACTCATTTTGCTGGTTCAGGTCACATTTATTAAGAAGTTTAATGAATAATAATTAAACAATAAACATTTATTAAATTGCTTATTAATAAATGTACACCTTTTGATTATTATTGTTAACTTTATTAATTATGTGTCTGACTTTAATTTCCAACATACTTTGGGTTCATTTTAAGCCAGTCATATAGTCATTTTTAAACAATAGTTTGGGTTAAATAAAACTGCCCAGCAGGTTGGTCAAACATTTAACCCATTTTCAATTCATTTTCTGTTTTTAACCCAGCATTTTTTAGAGAAATATCTGAAAACAGAGATGAGATCTTGTTTAAAATTCCCCATCAGGTAATCCTAAGTTTAATTTCATCATCTCATACAGGCAATATTTCTGTAAAAAGCAAAATATTGACACTGGAAAAAAGTTCCATAGGTATTTGTCTTACCTTGGGCCATGATCAGTGAAATAAAATACAACAAAATCACTAATATACAGATATAAATCAAACTCTTTTACACCAGAACAATCTGTCCAGCGCGTCTCCCTGAAGAGAGAAATATGCAAATAGGTGAGTAACATTGATGGAGAAGCACCTAACCCAGGTTGCAAGCCTAAACCTGACAATACTGGTTGATTGGAATGCTGTTTCAGGATTCGGTGATCGTGTTGGTAATATGCACTTATAGGCGGGTACACAACCCGTGTACACTCTGATTGTTACACACACAGGGACGCACGGCAGCAAAGAAACATGCCAAATATTAAAAATAAAAGGATAAATAAAATGGATTACAACAATGTAAAAGATTATTATTTTGAATATAAAATGTCAATAGCAATCCACCATGATGCAAGCGCACCGGGCTTTTAAAGGGGAATGGGAGATTGGTTTATTGTACGTTATGCCCAAAACACACCCATGACTCATTAAGAGACTACCCTTTAGGACCCTGACCATTTTTGTCATCGTTACACTAGCAAAAGACTAAGTGCACCAGCACCATGCGCTTCAGACCATGCGCTTAGATCGTTAAAATAGGGCCCATGTTGTTTGCCTTGTCCTTGAGCGTATGGTTTTGGGATTGTTCCCTGCCGTGCTCTCTTATGTCTTATGTTTTGGGTGTTTGTGTGAGAGCACAGTCATGTTTGGTTGTCATTTTGCACATGGCTTTTTGTTTGTTTCTGTGTGCCATGTGCTCTTCTGTCAGTCTCTTGTCTTGGCCTCGCCCTCTTTTTACCTGATTATTGTTACATTTGCCCCACCTGCTCTCTGTTGTTACCCTCCTGATTACTTCCTTATTTATTCATTTTGTTTTACCGCTCATGTCTCTAGTTACCAGGTAGCCTGTGGATTTTCTGCCGTTTTTTCCTGTTGTGTTTTGTTATTTTAGTTTTTTTGGTTTTGCCCTACTATGGGCCTTTTGTTTCTCAGCTCTGTTGGCTGATGTTACGATTTGTTTTTGCCCAGTTTTTTTGTATTGCCTTTTATTTTTCAATAAAGATCTTTTTGAGTTTCCCTGGCTATTCTGCGTTTCGGTTCTGTTTGCAAAAAACTGACAATTTTCGGTCAAATAAATGCATTTTTGGTGAGCATAAGAGACTTCTTTCCAAAAACATAAAAAAAATATTACTAACCCCAAACTTATGTAAGTCTGTGATTTTAAGTACAATGCTATAAATCCACTGGGTTTTCTTAATAATATAAATCATGTGGCTATAACTCTTCTCACAGGTTTAAAATAATAAGATGTTATGACACCAGTGTAATAATTTAATAGTACTACATATGTTATCTAGAACTTTCTAGTGAGATAGTGGAGATAAAACCCAGCAAAGTTCAGCAAAGGACAGATGATGTAAGAGCAAGACATGCTGTTTATGAACCCACCACAGGGCATAAACTCCCAGCATGCCCCAATTATTCATAAAAAAACCCACATCATTACTACAAACCAAAGCCCTCTATTAAAACCCATCAATACCTTGGTAATGTATTACATAAGAATACTAACACTATATACACAGACACTTGTGCATTATTGTTTTATATGTTTGTTTTATGCTGTAATTAATGTATTCTATTGTATTGCAGCGTTGGTCTGTTTTATGTGTAGGGATTCCGTTGTATTTGCTCACGTGGCAGTAAAGTACAGGTATTACTCTACTAGTCTACTCTATCTTCATATTTATCATGGGTCCAACACACACCTTTGGGTGTAAACATGAGCTGTTTAGGGAACAGGTTGGTCTGACCTGGACTCTCAGTGCTGGACTTTGGTGTGATGTTGATCATAGTCTGTGGGATTTGAACAGATTATTCAATCTCTCCCTGTGTTATTTAAACCACTGTATGTGTTAAACAAACAGTTGAGTAGCTAATGATTCACTACAAGACCCAATTTTGGTGTATAATTCTAGACCAACTGACAGTAGAACACTTTGTGTGTTTACGTCTGAATTGTTTTTTCTATTTCTGTTCTTCTATTCTTCTTTCTTGTTTCTTTAACATTCATGTGATACAGTTTTAATGGAATAATTTGTATGCAAAGTATTTGTCATGATCACAAATTGGAGTGCCCAAGTTAACCACTAGAGGGCACTCCAACGTGGACTTTTGTCACCTGTCTGAACTTCATTTCCCATAATTCACCTCCTGGACTCATTATCCTCCTTTCTTTGCACTCAGTTGTTTTGTTTGATCATTAATTCTGTCTATTTAGTCTCAGTTGTTTCTGCCTTTGTTTGTGGTTTGTTATTTTGTTACGTGCACTCTGTATTCTGGATTTTTGTGTTTGATGTGGACTGTTCTGTGGAGTTTGACCCTTGCCTATTTGATTATGCCTTTGGATTAACCAATAAATGCTGCACTTGGATCCTAACATCTTGTTTCTGTGTGCAACCGTGACAGTATTCTATAACCAAGACTGTGAGCTAATTAAAGTGACGCCACAAGCACAATATAAAAAAATGTGATGTTTCTGACATGTTAAAGTTGTCTTAAAATAACTACAACTAAAATTAATAAAAATTATATAGGCTTATTTGAAACCAATAAAACTGAGAAAAATTACTATGAGTGAAATTAAAATGAATAAAGAGAATATACAAAATAAAAACTAATTTAAATTATTAATAAAATTATAATAGTATATTAAAATATCACTGTCCGTTAATAATAAATGATATCCCACATTAGAGGGTTAAAATAAGTAAAACTAAAATTAATAAACTATATAGACTTATTTAAAACCAATAAAACTGAGAAAAATAGAATTACTAAAACTCTAAGTAAAATTAAATGAATAAAATATACAAAATTTAAATTATTAATAAAATTATAATAGATTAATGATACTAAAATATCACTGTCCATTAAAAATACACTACAATATCCCATATTAGAGGGTTAAAATAACTAAAATTAATAATTTTATAGACTTATATGAAAAAGTATATTAATGATTCTGAAATAACACTGTCCATTAATAATTAAATCAGACCAATTGGTGAAAATAGTATTTATTCAAAAAAAAAAAAAAAAAACATAAAGCCAACATGAATATGGATGTAGATTTTGTGGACATCCTTATTTGTTATTAGGTGCGTCCCAATGCACTATTCTATACCGTTTTGTATAAATAGTGTGAGTAGTGTGTGTGATCACACTGAAAAATCCAAAAAGTTTAAATACCTGGATGATGCAATTAACCAAAAAACCGAAGTGTGAAATGTTGGACACAGCCTGTATTCAACATTACACAGTTGAGTATATAGGCTGCTGTATATGTGCATAGTGTATCAGTTAGGACACAACTATTGAAGTTCCTCTGTTACATCTGTTTAGCACCAGTAGATGGCATCATATTTCCACATATATTCTCCAGAGGCCATCAAGGTCTTCCATGAAGTTAATCAGGTTTAATTGAGCAGTTAAACACTCACCCCCCTCTGTGTGCAATGTAGCAGACGTTTAATTGAAGACTAATGTGTTACAACTCATATTAACACTGGACTGACAGTATGATGCCAATAATTTCAGTGTTAGCACTCCACATAGCTTGGAAATCAGATTTTGTTGTTTATGTGTTGGCCTTGGTGCAGGCAGTTCCAGCAGCGTACGCTGGTTTATTGCCGTCATTTATTGTTTTGGGGGGGAAGGTGTGTTACCGTCTAAATCACACACCTCAGCAAAAACAATGCAGCAGGAAGGGTTTGTTCTGTTGTGCTGCAAAATGTGCAAGAGAGAGAAAATAAATGTGAAAACACACACACATGCACACACACAGACTGTGAAGAAGAACAGTTGACTGAACATTATTGCAAAACAAATTAATGATCTTGCGGCACTAAAACATTCCGATCAGCAGAAGCTCTTTATTTTCCATTGACTGAACATTATTGGGAGGAAATCAAAAGATGCAACAGCACAAACAGCCCAAAAGCTTTTTTAGCAAAATGCTAGTGATGTTTGCTCGTACAAAACTTGCCATCATAATGCCAGTTTGTTCAGAGTGGTTGCCAGGGCACTGCTGAGTGGTTGCTAGTGATTTTTGGATGTTTGCTAGGCGGTTGCTTGCTTGTCCAAATCAACCTGATTTTCGCCTGATTCATCGGATGAATTAGTAAAGTAAAAGCTGAAGTTTAAAAGGTGTTTGTTCAAATAGCAAACACCACTAAATATGCTGCATATGTCTTTTCATTGTGATTCAGTTCAGGCAGCATCACAAATTCCCTCAGATGAGATGATTTAAGAAGAGAGCGTGATATCCCATATCACATCCTGCTTAACATTTAAACTAATGAGGCGAAAGAGGAAAGATTTTCTGGATAGATGTGCATGAGGCTATATGAAATAGCATATAGCAGTCCAAGGACAGACAGCTGAGATAAATGCTGAATGAGAAATAAACACAGACATGTCATATTTCCACATTTAGTGGACTTCACTGGGGTTCAACGGGTTGAAGGTCCAAATGTCAATTTCATTGCAGATTCAAAGAGCTCTACATGATCCCAGATGAGGAATAAAGGTCTCATCTAGTGAAACCATCGTCATTTTCTAAAAAAAATAAAAATCATGTACTTTTTACCCACAAATGCTCGTCTTGCATGGCTCTGTGATGCTCCACGCATTACGTAATCACGTTGGAAAGGTCACGCGTGACGTAGGTAGAAGTACCATGGTAGGGCAAAAACTCCATCTCATTTTCTCCTCCAACTTCAAAATCGTCTTTGTTTAACCTTTTTTTTAAAGGGCATTTGACTTAGTCTTTGCAGTAGACACTTGCTCTGTACTTCCGCCTACGTCACGTGTGACCTTTCCAAATGATTACGTAATGCGTGGAGCATCACAGAGCATGCAAGATGAGCATTTGAAATTAAAAAGTATATGATTTTTATTTTTTTAGAAAATGACCGATGGTTTCGCTAGATGAGACCCTTATTCCTCATCTGGGATCATGTAGAGCTCTTTGAAGCTGCACTGAAACTGACATTTGGACCTTCAACCCGTTGAACCCCAGTGAAGTCCACTATATGGAGAAAAATCCTGGAATGTTTTCCTCAAAAACCTTCATTTATCTTCAACTGAAGAAAGAATGACATGAACATCTTGGATGACATGGGGATGAGTAAATTATCAGGAAATTTGAATTCTGAAGTGAACTAATCCTTTAACAAGATACTTTGTAAAAATATTCTGTTCATACAATGAAATTCAAAAGGGGTCCAATGTTTGTTAGACAATAAATAATGACAGAATAAACTATGACCAACAGGACTGCACACTTGCAATTAGTGTAGTGAATCCTGACCATATGTATTTACATGCATTTGACAGATGCTTTTAAGTAAACCAACTTACACTGAATTCAAGTCATGCATTTTATCAAGTCAAGCGTCCTTGTTTGAGCTGCAGGAGCAGCATTCTGACACTGTTTACATGTCAGCCCATTAAAATAAGCTCAAAATATCTAGTAGCTATTGCTTTTATGTATTTTCATCTTTTTAGGTCTTAAAGCAATAGTTCACTCAAAAATTAAAATTATCCCATAATTTACTCACCTTCAAGCCATCCTAGGTGTATATGACTTTCTTCTCTCAGACAAACACAATCAGAGTTATATTAAATAATATCCTGGCTCTGTCCAGCTTTGTAATGGCATTGGACGTTTTTTGAAGCTCCAAAAAGTGCATTCATCCATCATAAAAGTAATTAAGTAAGCTTAGGTGAGAATAGACAAATGCAGAAGTGCAGAGGATAGACCAAAACAAAATGCTGGTCATGAATTAGAAGTCTAAAATGAGAAGTTTTAAAGAAAAATGTCAGAGGATTTCAATATAAGAGAAGAGGAGCTACGTCATACGTCACCCATCCGCCAGAAGTCAACTCTCTCGTGAACGCTCGTACGGCCGTTGCTGGAGGTCAGTGATTATAGTTTATAAAGTTTTAAATATGGATATTTTTCTTACAAAAACCCATCGCTTTGCTTCAGAAGGCATTTATTAAAGGTGCCCTAGAATTAAAAATTGAATTTATCTTGGCATAGTTGAATAACAAGAGTTCAGTACATGGAAATGACATACAGTGAGTCTCAAACTCCATTGTTTCCTCCTTCTTATATAAATCTCATTTGTTTAAAAGACCTCCGAAGAACAGGCGAATCTCAACATAACACCGACTGTTACGTAACAGTCGGGATCATTAATATGTACGCCCCCAATATTTGCATATGCCAGCCCATGTTCAAGGCATTAGACAAAGGCAGCCAGTATTAACGTCTGGATCTGTGCACAGCTGAATCATCAGACTAGGTAAGCAAGCAAGAACAATAAACTTTGTAAATTGTCTTTCTAAGTGTTTCGTTAGCATGTTGCTAATGTACTGTTAAATGTGGTTAAAGTTACCATCGTTTCTTACTGTATTCACGGAGACAAGAGCCGTCACTATTTTCATTTTTAAACACTTGCAGTCTGTATAATTCATAAACACAACTTCATTCTTTATAAATCTCTCCAACAGTGTAGCATTATCCGTTAGCCACGGAGCACAGCCTCAAATTCATTCAGAATCAAATGTAAACGTCCAAATAAATACAATACTCACATAATCCGATGTATGCATGCAGCATGCATGACGAACACTTTGTAAAGATCTATTTTGAGGGTTATATTAGCTGTGTGAACTTTGTTTATGCAATGATTGAGTCGAGCACTCGGGATGTGGTGGGGGAGCGCGAGCAATTAAAGGGGCCGCAGCCTGAATCGGCGCATTTCTAATTATGCCCCAAAATTAGGGTGACCACCATCAAACAAACCAAATGTGGGATGATTGCTAAGTTTGTGTGGGACAATGTGGGACATGTTTCCAACACTAAAACATAACCTGAAGCTGTTATATAATGCCTAACTTAATAAAAACATTTGTATTATGTCTTTCAGCTGATAAAAATACTTTGTTCTTTAGTCCCTTCCAGAAAACACCATTTATTTAAATTCAACATCACTGACCCTAAAGGCAGCAGGCATCATGCAGATAACTATTTTTGAATTAGGTGACCAGATTTCTGAAATGGAAACTGGGGACATTTCCTATTTGAGTGGTCAAAATATCACCAAAATCTCATTTGTTATTATCTATTTAAAAACAGGGATACATTTTTGAATGTTTTTGTTTTTAATTGTTGTGGGTTACTTATAGGCAATTATTACATTAATATTTATGATTTAGTTTTATTATTGAGATTTTTGCTCTGGTTTTACAATTCACCAAAAAAAAAAAAACTTTTACATGATTAATAGTAACATTAGTGACTTTTTTCAAAAGCACATTACATTACAAAAAATAAAACATAAATAGGCCTATAAGAAGATAAATATTTAACAGCATTTAAAAAACCGGTCTGGTCACCGTATATTTTTGAAACAGTTCTGACCAAGTCCAACTCCGCTCCACATTTGGATTGACAGCCGTCACAACCTAGGCCTACTAGTGACCGTGTTTACTCCTTTCTTTACAACCATTGGATAGGATTTTAAAAACGGCTGTTGTATTTGTGTAAGGCGGGATGTTACTTCTGTCGAAGCGCTGTTAAATATAGGTGAAATAATAATAAATTTAATGCTTTCTTAAAAAGGCAAAAGAACGCATGCACGTTTTCTTAATATTATAATTAAAAACCAACAGACTGATGAAAATGCGGGACATTTTCTCAATATGCGACGTGCGGGACAAGGAGTCAAAATGCTGTGTGGTCACCCTACCCAAAATAGGCAGTTAAAAAAAAATTATTTAAAAAAATCTATGGGGTATTTTGAGCTGAAACTTCACAGACACATTCAGGGGACACCTTATTAGACTTATATTACATCTTGTAAAAAAACGTTCGATGGCACCTTTAACCCCTCTGGAGCCGTATGGATTACTTTTACACTTTTTGGAGCTTCAAAAACTTGGGCACTATTCAGTGCCATTATAAAGTTGGGAAGAGGATATTATTTAATAAAACTCCAATTGTTTTTTGCTCAAAGAAGAAAGTCATATACACCTAGGATGGCTTGAGGGTAAGTAAATTATGGGATAATTTTCATTTTTGGGTGAACTATTCTTTTAAGGTGCACTGCAAAAATGCAATATGCAAGCGCAACGGTCAAATACATCCATCTAGTGCATGTTTCACATAGAAAAACAATGGAAAGCAGTGCAGTGGAACGCAAAAAATGCGTTCTGGGTGAACTGCCTGTCAGACCTGAAATCACTGCTGGAGATCCAAAGATCTCTGAGGTTTTCTTCCCCATTTCATTTGACATGCTGCTGACAAAGTCCAACATCCCACCGTGTGTTTAATTAATCTCATTTTGCTTGCACCACAGCTGTTGAGTAAGAGGAGCTGAATAGCGCCTGCCGGGAGCGCTTTTAAAGCAGGTGGTTTTACTGCAGTCTGTTTCTCTGAAGAATCACCTCATTCACTTTCAGAGTCTGTGACAGTTCTTCAGCGCTTCTCGTGGCGACGTTAATCGGCTGTTTATGCAAAGAAGGCTCTGTGCACACCACTGCTGATGCACTGCTGTGTATGTGTGTGTGTGTGTGTGTGCATTAGGTAGACAGCTTTAAACGACAGCGCCAAATGTTGCTTACCGGTCCCTTGAGAATCACAGTTCAGTGGGAACTTTCTTTTTTTCTCTCTTTTCTCAGTCTATTTACACATGTTCTATTATGAGTCTGTTTTCTCTCCTTGTGTCTCAGAATAGAAATCTGTTCACACATTGTATCCGAGAAAATGTGTTGTAAGAGTAACATATTGTGGCACACTCTAAAATGAAATTCAGCGGCCCCATTACCACAACTTTAATAAATGCATGGTTGCAAATAAAACAAAAATTTAATTTAATGATGGAGTTAAATCTTTTAAGTTGCATAATAATGGTGATCATTGCATCAACTTAATGTTGTGTGTAATTTAAACTTTTTTGTGTTCATTGTTTTTTTTTTGTTTTTTTTTTAATTAAATTAAGTTGTAGTAATTTAATAAAATTGTCTTGATAACTGGAAATTGGGCAGTGGATTTCTAGTTCCCAGGATGTTTTGCATAGGACTGGATAAGAAAGTTCAACAATATCTAGTTATGGACGATTTCAAAACACTGCTTCATGAAGCTTTCTAAGCTTTACAAATCTTTTGTTTCGAATCAGTGGTTCAGAGTGCATATCAAAATGCCAAATTTACGTGATTTCAGTAAACGAGGCTTTGTTACATCATAAGTGTTTCGAAATTTTAATAGTTCACCACTGGGGGGCGTGACTTAGGTTGGAAAAAGTAATCAACTTAAAACTTTGTTTCTTTCTTTAGAAGTTGTCATAACTCAAAAAGACTGACGCAAACAGTATTTTTTTTTGTTTGTTGTTGATCCAAAACATTTCTTTAAAATACAGCATATTTAAAATTATAGCTCAGTTTCAGTTTAATTTATTTATATAGCACATTTAATAATGACAGAGTTGACCAAAATGCTGCACAGAGAAACAGAATTATGCTATTAGCAATAAAATAAAACAAATCACAAGTAGTACACAACACTAAATTCACACAAAATAAAACCGTATACAGCAGTTACTACAGTCCATAAGCCTTTTTAAAAAGATACTGTATGTCTAAGTAAAAGTAAAGATTTAAAAACCTCTACTGAAGTGGCCGATCTCGAGCTAAAAGGCAAGTTATTCCACAACTGGGGTGCTGCCATACAATGAAAGTTTATGTAACCAGAAGCAAAACTGCATATTTGCTGAGGGGTTTGCAAGTCAGTGTTGGCGCCTCCCTGTATATTCTGTCCCCCAACTCTAACCCTCACACAAAACTTTCTGGAAGTCAATGACTTAGCCTCTGTAATTATGAAATTACATCTGGATGAGGTAATACTCACACATCCAATTGTTTCTGATATCATGATTGACTGCACACAGCAAGACATAATGTGCTCATCTGCATTAACAGAAGATGAGGCCAAAAGCCCAATAACTAGCTCATGCTTGGAGGGAGGAAAACTCATCAGGGGGGAAAAAGTGACGAGGATGTGACACCCCTCCCCCCATTTTTTGATAGTGTGTGTATAGTGTGTATAATAACAATCCCTTTAACCCCCTGATGGCTGTTTGACCCCAGACAGTAGAACTCATTTTTTAAATATACATAACACATGTAATATTGTTCACTTTTTTGTTAAGCAGTTTTGGAGGGATTTATTTATTTGCCTCAAAATTATTCTTATTTTTTTGTATATATTTATATAAAATGGGAACATTATTTGTAAAATTCACTTTAAAGAAAACCACCTGGCGGAAAATAAACACTTTTAAAATGAAAATGACATGATATTACCACTATAACCAGTAGATGGCTGCAGAGGATCACTCATTCATTGGCTCATTTGCCATTTCCACTCGCTAATATAGTTCTTTTCACATGTTTAGCTTTTGGATTCATATTTAGACATTATAAAATCACTATTATAACATTTAAGATTTTTAAATGTTATAATTTAGTGCTGAACTTTGGCCCCCTTGCCAAAGTTCAGCACTGTTTTGTACTGAAGTATGAAGTAGTCTAAAAAGAAAACCTCATTGGATCTACATTAATCACACAAATGCCCATTTTGAATTAAAAAGGGCGATTTTTGGCGAAAGGTGACTAATTTGCATCCCTGTAAATCAAATGTAAATCGAACACCCATTCACTAACAAACCGCAGCATTTTTTATTTTTTGAGCGAACTGATATTAACCTTAATCATTTTGCCCTCTCAGACAACAATGTTAAATGTTAAATTGACTTCATGACTTACAAAGAAAAAAATTCAACAAAAATGATAGGTGAAGCTTACCAATCTCTGTTTGTTCACTTGGACATTGCTGTCCTCATTTTAATGTATTGTTTTTCATTGTCCTTTTGTCTTTTTCTGTTCTGCACCCCAGAACGTTTCCCTCCTCTATTCATTTTGGTCATGTGACTCTCTGACAGTAATGTCGAAGGGTGAGCGTTGATATGTAGGCTACTCACTTGATAATAAAATAACTCATTTTGAACTCATTTAAAATGTTAATGAATCAGAGGCCAGTAAGAGCTGTGCAGATAAACATCACCATGGCGGAGACTGGGGTTCGAGGCCTGCACAGAGCGGGGTGAGTCGGACAGCAGTTAAATAAAGATGTTTCCTTTCATTATTTTTAACAAATAAGCTTTTGATTATATATATTTTTTTTATTATTTTATTAAAGAAGATTTTCACAGAGTGATTTCGGGAAAATGGCGCCCCCTTGAGCGGTGCAAGATATACAGGTGCTGATCATATAATTAGAATATCACCAAAAAGTTGATTTATTTCACTAATTCCATTCAAAAAGTGAAACTTGTATATTATATTCATTCATTACACACAGACTGATATATTTTAAATGTTTATTTCTTTTAATTTTGATGATTATAACTGACAACTAAGGAAAATCCCAAATTCAGTATCTCAGAAAATTAGAATATTGTGAAAAGGTTGAATATTGAAGACACCTGGTGCCACACTCTAATCAGCTAATTAACTCAAAACACCTGCAAAGGCCTTTAAATGGTCTCTCAGTCTAGTTCTGTAGGCTACACAATCATGGGGAAGACTGCTTCCAAAACAGTTGTCCAAAAGACGACCATTGACACCTTGCACAAGGAGGGCAAGACACAAAAGGTCATTGCAAAAGAGGCTGGCTGTTCACAGAGCTCTCTGTCCAAGCACATTAATAGATAGGTGAAGGGAAGGAAAAGATGTGGTAGAAAAAAGTGTACAAGCAATAGGGATAACCGCACCCTGGAGAGGATTGTGAAACAAAACCCATTCAAAAATGTGGGGGAGATTCACAAAGAGTGGACTGCAGCTGGAGTCAGTGCTTCAAGAACCACTACGCACAGACATATGCAAGACATGGGTTTCAGCTGTCGCATTCCTTGTGTCAAGCCACTCTTGAACAACAGACAGCGTCAGAAGCGTCTCGCCTGGGCTAAAGACAAAAAGGACTGGACTGCTGCTGAGTGGTCCAAAGTTATGTTCTCTGATGAAAGTAAATTTTGCATTTCCTTTGGAAATCAGGGTCCCAGAGTCTGAAGGAAGAGAGGAGAGACACACAATCCATGTTGCTTGAGGTCCAGTGTAAAGTTTCCACAGTCAGTGATGGTTTGGGGTGCCATGTCATCTGCTGGTGTTGATCCACTGTGTTTTCTGAGGTCCAAGGTCAACGCAGCCATATACCAGGAAGTTTTAGAGCACTTCATGCTTCCTACTGCTGACCAACTTTATGGAGATGCAGATTTAATTTTCCAACAGGACTTGGCACCTGCACACTGTGCCAAAGCTACCAGTACCTGTTTTAAGGACCATGGTATCCCTGTTCTTAATTGGCCAGCAAACTCGCCTAACCTTAACCCCATAGAAAATCTATGGGGTATTGTGAAGAGGAAGATGTGATATGCCAGACCCAACAATGCAGAAGAGCTGAAGGCCACCATCAGAGCAACCTGGGCTCTCATAACACCTGAGCAGTGCCACAGACTGATCGACTCCATGCCACGCCGCATTGCTGCAGTAATTCAGGCAAAAGGAGCCCCAACTAAGTATTAAGTGCTGTACATGCTCATACTTTTCATGTTAAAATTTCTCTAAAAATCCTTTCTTTGTATTGGTCTTAAGTAATATTCTAATTTTCTGAGATACTGAATTTGGGATTTTCCTTAGTTGTCAGTTATAATCATCAAAATTAAAAGAAATAAACATTTGAAATATATCAGTCTGTGTGTAATGAATGAATATAATATACAAGTTTCACTTTTTGACTGGAATTAGTGAAATAAATCAACTTTTTGATGATATTCTAATTATATGACCAGCACCTGTACATGCTGCATATCCCATTTTTTTTTTTTTTTTTTTTTTGTGCAACCAGTGGTTATTTAGCTCCAAACCAGGGTTGCCAGGTTTTCACAACAAAACCCACCCAATTGATACACAAAACTAGCCCAATTGTCTTTCAGGGGCGTCCCCCAGTAAAATTTGCATTCCAGGGGCTAAATATTATGCTATTTCGGTTCACTTCAACCCGCAGTAACTGTTAAAGGATTAGATCACTTTTAAATGAAAATTAGCCCATGCTTTACTCTCCCTCAAGCCATCCTAGGTGTATATGACTCTCTTCTTTCTGATGAAAACAATTGGAGAAATATTAATAAATATCCTGACACATCAGAGCTTTATAATGGCAGTGCATGGGGGTCACTAGTATGAGGTCTTCTTAAGCGAAACTATGTGTTTGTGTAAAAAATATCCATATTTAACAAGTTATGAAGTCAAATATCGAGCTTCCGCCAGAAAACATCACGTCAGTTACACTCGTAACTCGTAGGCGTAGGATGTAGCGTAAGCTTTGTGAACTGCAAGAGTTTTACTCTTTCTTTGCATGCTGAATACGGAAGGCGGTCTGGCAGAAGCTCGATATTTGACTTCATAACTTGCTTAAATATGGATATATTTTTTTTTACACAAATGCATCGTTTCGCTTAAGAAGGCCTTTATTAACCCCCCGGAGCAGTGTGGAGCACATATTTATGATGAATGGATGTGGATGGATGCATTTTCTTCAGCTCATACTAGTGACCCCCATTCACTGCCATTATAAAGCTAGGATGTGTCAGGATATTTATTAATATTTCTCCAATTGTTTTCATCAGAAAGGAGAGAGTCGTGTACACCTTGGATGGCTTTAGGGTGAGTAAAGCTAATTTTTATTTGAAAGTGAATTAATCCTTTAAAGTAGCCCAGTTCCAAAGGAAAACAGCAGACTTGGCAACACTGCTCCAAACAGACATAAAAGTAGCTACGATTTGTGCGCTACATTAACCCAGGGTTAAAAATGAAACGGTTTCAATAATGATTCCTGTTATTGAGGTGAGCTGATGTGTTTTTTTATTGCATGCATTATAGTCATCTGATTATTGAGGGATCATTAAACACTATAATGACTGCAACCATGTTTATATTGTTGTTCACACCAACAATCTTCCATCCTATCAAAGCAGTTAGAGAACTAAATCAAAATCTCTTTGATCTCCTCCAATGATGTATTGATCTCAGTTAATGAACTGCTCAGAGGTCTGAGTCCAGAGAAAGAGAGAGAAACCATCCGAATCCTGCCGCTGCTCCGCTCTGATCGACATACTGTATTCAAGAGAAGTCTGTATTCAAGTCATTTAAACAACAGCGTTTTACTTTATTATTATTATTATTATTATAGTTTTCTTTTGGTTTACTATTCTGAAGTTCCAGAAACAGATAAACAACATACGCATCTCGATGCAGTTTTTTTGTACAAACAAAAAAGAAGGATTAATACAGTTCAAATTGTGGTTCAGGCCCATTGAATGCTTAATATGGTTTGATTGTTTGACTGTTTGCTAGTTTTATTTGCTGTATTGTTGTTGAGTTTGTCATGTTTAGTAATGTTTTGCTCTGTGATGTCAGGATGAGTTTGTTCCTCTGTTAAAGTGATCAGTTAGTTGAGTTGATTCTTACCCTTGACGTGTTTCACGTCTCATGTGTTGTGGTTTGTGTGGCATTTTGTTGATTTTATACATGTATATTGTTTCATGAGTGTTCATGTGAGTAATGACATGTCTTTCCTTAAATAAATGTGCAAAAGGTAAAGCACATAAATATTACTTATACTTTTTAAATTGACATAAATTAAGTCTTCTTTAAGTTATAATGTTGGCAAAGGTCATGGCAACAAGACTTTTTTGTAATACTATCACTGATATAAATTATCAAAATTATTCAAATGTATTATTTTGTTATTTAATTATTATTATTTATTTGAATGATTTAAAATGACTTATTTCCTTAGTATTGATGCTTTTTCAGTATGATAAATAAAACAACCATGTCTGATAATGTACATTGAAATTGAAACAAACAGAGATGTTTGGGGTCACTATATGTTTTTATTGATTTGTTAACCCATAAACTGCAGTTTCATATTAAAATTTATTAGAGAGCCAACTCTAATAAATAATGATTTTTATACTGTACAAACTGTATATTCTATCCCCAACCCCTAAACCTAACCCCCTTACATTTTCAAAAACATCATTTAGTGTGAGTTATAGCTGTTTTCCTCATGGGGACCAAAAAATGTCCCCACAAGGATTTCAAATATTACCATCTTTGTGGGGTACACACACACACACACAGACACACACACACACACACACACACACACACACACACACACACACACACACACACACACACACACACACACACACACCCACACCCACACCCACACACCCACACACACACACACACACACTCAGAGAACTGCTCCATAATGCATGAATTTAATTGCACAGAAAGAGAATATTTCATACCCAGCAACACTTTGCCAGAAGAGCAAATCACATCTCACCCAGCCTCTCACTCTCTTGCTGTCTGCCTGCAAAGCATGCTAATTTATGAGTTAAATGAAAGCAAATCAGTTATCCACTAAAGGAGAGAGAGAGAGAGAGAGAGAGAGAGAGAGAGAGAGAGAGTGTGTGTGTGTTGTGTGTCCCAGACGATCTGATGTTTCCAAGGGTAGCAGCTGTTTCTAAGACCCTTATGTGACAGTTGTGTGTGTGTGTGTGTGTGTGATGTAGCTCAGGCAGACTGTCTTGTGTGTCATCCTGTGGGGAAGAAAAATCATAAATTTAATATCTTAGATGATTCTGAGATTCTCCTATGGCAATCAGATTAGATGGACAGCAAACTGAGACTTCCTGAGAAAAAGCTCCAATAATCTCACAAGCATCTCCTTTAGAGTTTCACCAAAGATTTCAGATTTTGTTATAAACATTTCTCATCGAATGCTAACCATATTAATTTTAACTCTCTTACTGGATGACAAATATTGATTCATTCGTGTCTGTTTAAAACAACGACAACAAAGATTTACTTTAATATTCTAGTTTTCTTTTGGTTTACTATTCTGAATTTCCAGCAACAGGTAAACAAGTTATGCATCTCGATACAGCTTTTTTATTATAAGTCAAACTAAAAAGCATGTTAATTGGATTAATACAGTTTAAATTGTGGTTCAGGCCCATTGAGTGATTAATATAGTTGCACTGTTTGACGAAACTCAGTATTGACTCATTTGTGTGTATTTTTATTTCTCATAAGATATTTTAGGAAAGAATCTGAGACTAAGTTCACTGTAAAAAAAAAAATCTAATACAACTTAATAACTTAAGTTCACTTGCTGCCTTAATTTTTTACCTATAATCAAATTGGCTGTATAAGTCATTGCATAAGTCATTTATTTTAATTCTCGTAAATCTCGTGTGCAATGAAAAAGCATCTCCAGAGCAATAGTGTTTGGCTCTCTTTTCTCTGTTTTTGCATGAGATCTTAGTTTAAGTCAATGGTTTTCAAATGGTTTTGCTTGGGCATCAAGTGGTGAACCAACACAGTCCTTAAATCATACAAAAGAAACAAAAATGTTTAAGTTATATGAACTGAAAAGACCCAACAATATGCAGAATTTTCATATGCCAAATGCTGAATATGAAAACGTTTTTGTAATTTTGTAAATGCATAAACACCAGCATAAATATAGCAGGATAAAACATGCAACAGACATACAAAGTGAAGGGGTTTCTCTTCCATTTTTACCCATTTATTTTGCTGTTCTAGCTATATGATTACATGGCTAGTTGCACTTCATTATTTGTACTTAACATTGTTTGATCTACTAGAGCTCTGTGAGACTTTGAATGAATCAATCAATCTATTGCTCATTCTCTTTCTCGTATCATTTCATCTCCCCTCTTCTCTCTGTGAGTGATCTGATTGCTCAGAACATAGGCTTTTGTTTCCTTTTGTTCGCTGTTTCTCTTCTCTTCTCCCTGCAGGCGTTTTTTCGTCTGTCTATCTGTCTATCTCAGGGGCCAATGGTAAATTTAGAGACTTGTTAAAATCTGTCGCACACTCCTGCAGGCTCTTTCTCTTGCGCTCACACATTCCTATTTTTCTATTGAATCTTCCTCATTTTTCATGTTTAATCTTTGTTTTAATCACATGGGTGATAAGCAGGTTCGTTCTTCACACAGAGAATCATTTCCCTTTCCATCCATTACAGCGTAAACAAACTCATTTCAGCCAAATCTCACAGATATCGGCGTCTTTATGCAAATCTCATAATGCTCCTCAATCTCTCTGTTGTTCTTTTAATCCAAACAGGAAGGTTTATATGAAAACATCTTGTCTTTTGCACTGGCTTTTCCTCAAATCATTATTAATGCTTTTTAATACTTTGAGCCCTAATCCTCATTTACATCTATTTTTTTTTTTTCACTTGCTGGATGATAAAACACTGAATAAAAATGTTTGTAGAAACAATTTTCACTCACAAATAGTACATTTCACAAACAAATGGCAAGTAACACACTGAATCAAACATGACATTTTCATGAAAAGACTCTAATAATCATTTTTTACAACTTAAAAAAGAAATATAGCTGCAAGCAGCAGTTATCGGGGTTCAATCCCTTTAGGGCCTTTAACACTCTGAGGTCTGGCGATACCACCGCGGTTTTTTTCTTACCAGTTTGAAAGAGACTCAAAATACTCCATCAATGTTGCACATACAATTAAGAGTTATACACCATTTTAATCTGTGGAATATCTTCTTTTATTTGTGTACACTCAGAGTAAAAACAAAATGTTGTGCTTTTTGCAAAATAAAGAAAACTAACATGATGCGTGATATCTTGTCTCCCTCTGAACAAAGTCCAATCTGATAGTTCTCAGAAAATGAACTGTAACTTAGTGAATACTAATGACACAAAAATTAGACTTATGTCTAAAAAAACGTTGAAATGTCAGGTTTTAAATCATGTAAGTCAAATCGAAAACAAATATTCTCTGTTTATGTAATCTGTATGAAAAGAGAGCCATGTCAGAAGTCTGTGATTCAGCTCATTATCCGCTAATGTGGCCACGCTCACGGAGCGAGCGCTATTCAGACGCAAATTCTGAGTCAATACATGCATACATCGTCTCAATCGTGTATTTATTGTCTTGAAAAGTGTTTTGAATAGCCAGTTAGCGATCTCTGGCCTCTGTTAGTTCGGTTAGTTCCTGGATTGTCACATGGCCTATCCTTCTTTAGCAGGCATTTGTGGACTAAAGGTGTACAGAGCGCCCTCCGGCTGCAAGTATGAATTGAAAACACAGTGTCCAGCGTTTATAGTAATGACAATAAATCCTGAATAAATATTACTCCTCTGTACAGAAAATTGACAAACATATGAGAATCCATCAATATTTCTCCAAATGTGCATGCTTTTAAGCTAAAAGCCTATATGAAATGCCATAGAGGTAACATAATTGTTCAGACACTTTGCATCACACAAATACATTATATTTTAAAGTATATAATAGAATACCATTATTTTAAATTGTAATAATATTTCACAGTATTGCTGTTTTTTCTGTATGTTTGATATACACCACATGATCACAGAGGGTTTTTTCACAGCCTACCTGACTGAAAGAGCTCATTATTATGCAAGTCATTTCAGGTCATTATTATGTGATTCTTTTGTCTTCTCAGGTGAGAATCACCCATTATTCATGATGATTCACGCCTCCACGCATACTGTGTTTCTTGACCAAAGATGTTTTAGAAAATTTAAATCTCTCTATTGTTTTATATGAAAGAGTAGTCAGCATAATTTTTACATAATTTTGAAGCAAACTCTAGTCTGCAACCTCCAATACCCAGAAGTCTTGTGAACACAGATTTAATATTAGTTTTTTGGCCTTATTTCAGTAACTTAAGTTTTTTGTTTTTTCAATAACCACGCATAAACGTTATTCCTTCAAAAACACAAACATGTACATACATGTTCCTCACATATTATTGTAGCCTAGTTTGTGCTGAATACAGTGTAATGACACTTTTGTCATTAATATGTTTATGAACAACTAAAAAAAGCACAAATGTCAGGGCATGTCAAAACTTCTCCAGGCCCCAAATCAGCCTCAGACTCCAGGGGGTTAAGCACATACGTAAAAAATGTATTAATGTTTTAATTTTGCAAGTCTGTAACCATCTCGATCATAGATGGAAAAGACCATTTACAGCCAATACAGGCAATTTATAAATATATGGTTTTTACTCCTTTTTAACATTTATGGCTCCACCTATTGCCTGATGTCCATAAAAGTTTCCATTTTCTTTAGATTCATGTGCTGCACATGCTCACCTAATGATGCAAAGTTTTCGTTTAGGAATGATAGGCTTTTGGGTAGACTTGGCCTCGCCTCTTTTCAGAAAAAACCTTGCTATTGCTATCCAAAGGCCAAAGTTCAAATTTTTTTGATAATTATTAACCCAGAGAGTCCCAAGAATGTTGCTGCAGTGGTTCTATAGAGGTTGAGCTAAAAACCTAGGACTAGTTCGCCAAAGTTGTTTTATGAAATAAGCTCCAATACTTAACGAACTATTCGAAGGACAGTGGTGGTCCTAGAGGCAAAGTTGCTCAGAAGGAGGAGTTCTACCATGTCGCTTGAATGTTATGCATGAAAAATTGCGTGATATAAGATTCTTGACGCATGTGAAAAATAGTTGCCAATTTCTTTAAAATGTCTTCATTGGTCGATTTCGGACATGTTTGTTGAGATGCGTCAATGCCCTCATAGACAAATGCGGCACCTTGGACAAAGACACTGCATGCCATTTTTCAAGTCAATCTGACTAACTGTGAAGTAGTTTTAGCCATTTACAAGTTTTTCCTTTTATAGCACCACCAAGTGGCCAACTGCTGCGATTTTTTTTTTTTTCCCACGTGACCAAAGATTGAGCCCATACACACATGTTCTGAGTATGAAAATATCTCATTCCATTCACAAGTTATAGCCATTTTAGTAAAATTGGCTCAATCCACTTTGAACGTTTTGGCGGCCCTTAGAGACCATGAATCGAAATTTCAACTTTTTTTTTGACAATTATTGACAATCAGACTCCAGAGATTCTTGCTAACACTGGTTTGGTTCCGATCGGACCAAAATCTTAGTTCTAGTTCGCAAAAAGTAGGTTTTTCAGAAAATCCAAAATTCCAGAAATTTTTGCGACACATACATTTCTGTCCTGAGCCAAGGATTTGAACGATATAAGACACTTGAGCCTATGTCTAACGGTTTAGGAGTTATGAGCTATTTCGTACTTTTCGCCGCTGTACCTCTAAAGAGTTTTTGTCGGTAGCATATATAAATTAACAATGTTTTTTTTGTCAGCAAAAGTCCACCAGATGACGTAAAATGCTGAGTTGCCTAAAACGGCAACATGCCCAGTGCATTATGGATGTTGAAATGGCAAAAGGGAAGACAACAGCGTTTTTTCTCTGTTTTCTCTAGCTGGGTAGCACCGATTTCAATTTTTCCCCCCACCTTTCTACTGTATAGGCAGCCAAGTTTTATTGATATTTGCCAGCAGTGAAGTAACCCTTTGAAGGGATCATTTTTGGGTGAGCTATCCCTTTAAGAAGCTACTTAGCAACCATCCATAATACCCTAGCAACCACATAACGATGCATTAAAAAACACTTAAGCATTGTGGCAGTGAGTTTCGCAGAACTACTTCATCTTTTTTCATTCTTTCTTTCTCATCCGTTCCTCTCTTCACATCAAAGTATACACATTTTCAGATATATTGTAACAATGTGATGTTAACACCATGCTGTTTCTGTAGCGATGGCCTGGAAGAACTGGCTGATAACACAAACTGTTCCAAGCACCAAACATTTGAACAGCCATAAAGCAGAAAGCAGCATTGCTAAACGGGCCAAGTTTCCTTCAGTCAGACACATCGCTCGCTCGCTCTCTTTCTTTCTGCCTTTCATCAAGGTTTAATAACTTCCTCTCCATCTTTGCACTTCCTCCAGTGATGAGGCTCTTTGCTTGTGGGAACAGAGGGGTTCATTTTTCTATTAAAGGACTCATAGATAAACAGTCCTGAATATATGTGGGCTCAGCGAGATTATGGTGGGTCAAGAGAAAGAGAGAGAGAAAACACACGGAAAGGTTTTTTAAAATACATTTTCTCTCATTATTTTCATTAATGCGTCTCCGCCACCACCGAGAATACAGAGGAAAATAAATTATTGGTGTGCATGAAAGTCCCTATAACAACATCTCTCTGTATAGTATATTTCTGTAAATAAGGTCTGCGTAGTAAACATTAAAAAAAAAAAAAACTGTTGAAATTGTTGAATTCAAAATATTAGTAATTTGACTGATATAATACAGATCTCTTTCATAGACATCAATGAGACTAAATGAAGAGCAAATTGATAGTTTTGAAATTCGAAAACTCACTGGAAATAGTACACAATCTCTGCAATTTTGGCATACTATTTCCTACAGTATATGCACTATGATTTGGGACTCACTAATCTTATTCCCAGTTTCACAGACAAGGCTTAAGCCTAATCCTAGACTAAAATGCATGTTTGAACGGTTTCAACTGAAAACAACTTGCACTGACATATCTTTAAAAAAAAAATTATTTTTGTTTTTGTCTCAAGATGCATACCAGAAATGTTTTTTTCTAAGACACATATATAAAAGCTACTTAAATGTCCTAATTTAAGTAATTTAATGCCTAATCCTGGCTTAATCTAATCCTTGTCTGTGGAACTGGGCCTAAATCTTGCATATTATTTAGGATGTATAGAATATGACTTTAAATGCAGCCAGGGATCCGGTGTTCTTCCGATCCGTTATGCTTCACAATGTCTGCGTCACACTGCAGGTGTAAAGCTGTGGAGCTTTGGGTTAGTACAGATAAGAAGAGCATCCTCTGAGATTCCTACTGTAATTCTGATCTGATTTGCATATAACATCCAGTGACTGTAAAGTCTGGGTTTTTCCTGGGAATCTTGTTGTGTACTAAAGATTAAACATGGCCAAGAAAAACTAGAGCCATGCAGCCAAATCAACAGATACTTTACATGCACTCCAGTGCAGAGCCTGTGCTGACTACATTTCCATTTATTCATTTAGCAGATGCTTTTTCCCAGAGCGACTTACAAATGAGGAATACGACAAGCTAAAATCACATGTAGACTCAGGGGGTCCAGTAAAAATACACATATCAGTCTCCCTTTCTTAATGTTCCAGTTTTACGTAACACTTATACACTTTTTAGGTAAAATAAATAAATAAAAATAATAAAAACTTACACTATTAACAAAAGTCCATACAATATATTTTGAATGTTTACATTAATATTCTATTTATTAAAGGTAGGCCTACACTATGTAACTTAGTGGTTAGTGGCCCTCTAGTGGTTCAAACAAAACTGCATGCATTTTGCGGAAGAACATTGTTTTGGTTGTGCTTCGGCTCTGTGCGGATGAATATGGTTTTCCTACTGCTCATTATACATTCACTACTAGGTTTAAGAGATGTAACTGGTTTAGATGGAAAGGATCCTTGCTGAAACTTTACTGTAGCTTTATCCATTAATAGCCACAATACTTGCTTGAAAATAAATCCCAGCACAGCATTACAACAACCATAATGAAATGACCCTTCACAATAGATAATGCTTTACAAGGATCTCAGAGAGCTGCATATGTCGATATATCTGTTCAATAAAACACCTCACTAACCTGCTGAGTAATAAAAATGCCATTTCAAATTCCCCAGTTCTTGCCAAACCCCTGAAAAGCCAAGCTAATGTTGATTCTTGTTTTATTACCAGCTCTGTCACATTCTCTTTTTGCAGATAGAAGCTCTTCCGTTTGTTGTTTTTTTAAACAGATAATTCCCCGGAGGTTGGATATTTAGCTGCTCATAGTGACAACTAACCTACTCCCACATCAGACACATGTCAAAGCAGCCACAGCAACTTTTCTCTATTTGTGAGGATGAGTGACGTATGTACGCAATTTCATGAGAAAAGCATCCTGCTCGGTCTAAAATATAAAAACTTACCATAGTGAATCAGGGTAAGACAACAACACATTTTAGTTTTTTTAATTTTGAACAAAAATGACTAAAATTGCATCAAAATAAAAATTTGATGTACATTTTATTTGTTAGCTATTCTATTTATTTTCACTAGGATCACTAGCCCTCAAATGCTCCGTAAACAGTGATAGTCTTAGGAGCCACGGAGATGTAGAAAAAACACTTTCAGATCATTATAAAATTGTTAGTTTTGCACAGAAAGCTGTGAAATCTGAGCGCGGATGAGTTGTTTACTTTTTAATTAATCTGTCTATTTGCACCAGTTCGATTAATTCAGTCAGATTTGATGGGCGGGACTTATTGCGTAGACACAGTAATAGGCCAATCACAGTGCGACAGAGGCGTTACCTCCTATCACGTGACTTTTAAGAAATAGAATGAGCTTTAAAGCTGCAGTAAGTGATTTCTGAGAAACGCTGATGAAAGTGGATCGGACCGAGCACCACAACACACTTGTAGCCAATCAGCAGTGAGGGGCGTGTCCACTCATGATGGGGGAGGTGCCTGTGTCTCAAATATCAACAGAGTTTCTCAGAAATCGCTTACTGTGCCTTTAATGGCAAGCATGTTTAAACAGACAAGGAATTTGCTTAATGTGCTGAAAAAAGGTATAGACATACATAGTAATAAAGACAATAAAAAGGAACAGTACAGTAATAAAAATACAGATATGCTATTTACAGATCTATGTACAATTATGTGCAATGTTTATATATATATATATATATATATATATATATATATATATATATATAGTACACACACATACAAACAAACACACACACACACACACACACACACACACACATATATATATATAGTTTTAGTTATATATAACATAGCCTATATATAGTTTGAAAAATAATGTTTTGATAATTGTCATTTTAGTGAATTAGGGATTTTGAAGGATGACTCAAAATTGCATTCAGTAATTGAGATTAAATTGCACTGAACCAATCATCACTTATTTATTTATTTAGCTTCCTCTTACAATACAGTGCAGTACATCATTTCAGTGTTTCTCATCACTAACCACAGAAATGTCCTCCATGCATGCAAAACCTTCTTCAAGAAAGAAAAGAGAAGGGCAGAGCATGTAAGAGAGAGGGAGGAGATACAGTATAGAGAAAAAGCATGCAGGCACATCCGTAATATTGAACCATCTTGCCTCGGAGGGAATCGTCCACATAACAGTGCTGGAAGTGAAACGGTGCTCTGCAGCAGAGAGAGAGAGAGAGAGAGAGAGGGTGGGAATAAAAGCGGATGGAACCGAGCTGTGCGTCAGTTTGCAGCTGATCATCACTCTTCATCAGAGGTACTCTGACATTCTTTAATTATTCATTCATTGATTATTTATTCTTCTGTCCTTTCTCATTTTTTTTTTCCTTTGGAGAAGAGAGGACACAAAGTTGAAAGTTGGACTTTATATGGAGTTTTGTTTTTTTATTCAGGGTGTTTCATTGATTCGTCCCTTCATTGATTTTTGTGCATCCTTCATCTGAGCGGAAACTGGAGAAAGAACAGTGAAGAGGTGAAGGATTTCACACTGTAGAAGACAATCAAACACTTTTCAGTAGAGTTGATGTGGATTTAACTTTTGTTTGCCTGCAGTTGATTTTCTGAGCTCCTGAACTTTGCATCTCCTTCCTGATGGTTCTGTTTTGCTCTGTTGGCTGTCAGATCTCATCTTAAGCTGAATATTGAACTAGTTTTGGATTTAACTAACTCTCACCCCGAGACATTCTGAGGATGCCCGGCTGTGCCAGACGCTGCAAACACGGGTTAGTGAAGTTTGCTCTGTCAGTGAGCAGACTGGTGACTGGAACACTCATTAAAGGTATGAAAATGTGTGCATAATTCATTTAAAGGGTACATAACTCAAATATGGATGATCTACACTCTGAATTTTCTTTTTTGGAAGTTGTAAATAAACCAAAGATTATTGGAGTGCGTTTTTCAAGACAATACTATTCCAGTCTTTTTTTTTTACTTCAAAAATTAATGTTTAATCTGTTACTTGCCATTTCTTTGTAATTATTTGTAAAGTTTACTAGCGATTTAGTGTAGGCCTATTTATTTAAATCATAGAATCTGCATTAATTGAAGCAAGTTTTGTGTTTGGTAGTATTGAGAGCATCACGGTACGGAAACATCAGTGTCAAAGGTTTTAGAGGCACTATTTGTTCCTCAGATCGTCACACAGCTGGTTTCTTCCAGAGAACCTCTAGACATCTTTAATAAAGGACAGACAGCTGAAGAAAATGAATCAGTTATTTCAATACACTAGAAATATAAACTGAAGTTCTTTGAGTACACACTAGGATATTCGAGGCCTCTTTACAAGGTGTTTAAAGATTCTCCTTTGGGCATCTGAGGAACCCCGTGTCATTTCCTTTCATATTTACAGTATATTGACTGCTGGGTGGAACAACAGTGATGACTATATTTTATGTGTGAGTCGTGCACTGTGAGCGTCATGTGGGAGAAATAGAGGTAATGGTGTTGTTTACAAGAGGAGAGAAGTGTGTTTTATGTGTGAGCAAAGACCTATGGGAGTGATCACACATTGGATGTAATCTTGTGTGTGTGTGTGATTGGTTTACTGCTTTGATTTACCATCTGATTTTACTGCCACTTCAAATAGAACTAAAGAAAAACAAAATACAACACACACACACACACACACACACACACACATTGGGTTTCCATATTTTTTGTGGACATTCCAAAGTCATAATGATTTTTATACTATACAAACTGTATATTCAATCCCCCTACAATAACCCTACCCTAAACCTACTCATCACAGAAAACTAAAAACATCATGTAGTATGATTTATAAGCTGTTTTCCTCATGGTAACCAAAAATGTCCCCACAAGGACAAGGATTTAGGATATTGCCATCTTGGTGGGGACATTTTGTTCCCATAACATATAGAGCTAGTTATAGTTAGGCCTACTATAACCCTAGGCCTATAACATAATGATTTCTGCATTTTTACAAAAAAAAAAAAAAAAAAAAAAAATATATATATATATATATATATATATTTTTTTTTTTTTTTTTTTTTTTTTTTACACAAATATAGACATCTCCAAAAAGAGGTTCTGGGAGATTTTTGTCAGGTTTAGTTCACTTCTGGGTACAAATTTGCCCCCAAAAATGGTTAGGTACACACACTCACACACATGGGTTAAAAAAGGAGAGAAAAAAAGAAAATAAATAAAAGCATCAAACATTACAAAAACGCCACCAGTTTTCATACAAATCAAGCACAATTAAATGGCACAATCAGATGTACAGGTTTACAAATACACTAATAAACTATTATTGCTCAGTGTTTGCTCTTTCATAACACCTTCTGAGATATAAAACAGATGCAAATGAGTCAAAATTTGTCATACAGTAAGAGTAAGGCTATAAAATGAATGTGGATAGCAGCTTAGATCACTTGATGTTGGAGGAAATTTAATGAGAATGAGTTCATATAGAGATCTCTGACTTTATCTTGGCAAATCTGAGCACAGTTTGAGGCACTGTTGAGATCTCTTCTGAAACTCGGGAGACACTTGTGCGATTACCTGGAGAAACATCTGAGGAGCAGAAGACTCATTTAATATCATTCACTTTTAAAATAAAGGTTCTTTATTGGCATCTATGGTTTCTTTAACAAAAAAACATTTATCATCCCTAGAGGCTTTCCATTATATAAAAGATTCTTTGGCAACATTTTCTTTAGGCTATTAAAATGTTCTTCACACTAAGAAAAAAATGGTTCTTAGTTTGGTGACAGGATCCTGACACATTTGTGTGTTTGTCTCGTGTTTATGTGAGTGTATTGTGGGCATGGTGTCTGGATCCTGACACTTCTGTCTAGTCTTGGTTCAGTTTCGGTGTCGGGGTCCTGACATCCATCCTCTGTGCACTTCTGTCTGTCTTGTGTCTTGTTTTCTGTTTGGGCACATGGTGGATGGGCGTGTTTGTCTGCCATGTGCTCTTCTGTCCTGTGGGTTTGTGTGAGTACATGGCTTCTATCATGTTGTTTTGCCATTTGCATTTTGCACATGACTTTTTGTTTGTTTCTGTGTGCCATGTGCTCTTCTGTCAGTCTTTAGTATTGGCCCCGCCCTCTTGTTACCTGATTATTGGTTTACTTGCCCCACCTGCTCTTTGTTGTTACCCTCCTGATTTACTTCCCCAATTATTCTCCTTTTGTTCTCTATCCTGTGCTAGATCTTCATCTATGCCTTGTCTGTTTGTCATGCCTTGCTCCTGTCGTGCTAGCCTAGACTGTGTTTCCCCCCCATTGGTGATGTTTAAGTTGTGTTTTTTTATATATTTTGATAAAATAAAGCCCTTCAATACTTTCTGCACCTGAGTCCTCACAATTCTTGACACAGAACTGTTCACTGAAATATTCTTTGTGAAACCAAAAAAGGTTCTTCAATGGCATTGCTGCAAAAATCCATTTTTGGAACCTTTATTTTTAAGAATGTTGGTGAGAC
This sequence comes from Megalobrama amblycephala, assembly GCF_018812025.1. Classification (NCBI taxonomy): domain Eukaryota; kingdom Metazoa; phylum Chordata; class Actinopteri; order Cypriniformes; family Xenocyprididae; genus Megalobrama; species Megalobrama amblycephala. The sequence continues at coordinate 16,214,755 of NC_063047.1, read as the reverse complement.
AACTGAGATGAAAGAGATCTCACGTGATTTTCCTTTACTGTGGATTCTAATACGTATGTGAAAAACAACATATGCATGTGAAAATCTGAAAATGTGAAAATTCCTTTTAATGCTAAAGCTGTTTCTCTCTCTCGCTCTCTCTCTCTCACACACACACACACACACACACACACACACACACACACACACACACACACACACACACACACACACACATCACTGTGTTTTGCTGTAAACCTGCAGGCAAAGACTTCTGCATCTAAAAGAGACATGTGACCATGTACTGTACATGCACATACTGTACATACATTCACTAAGCAAGTTCCATTCTGTACTTTTGATATTGTATATAGAATGTATTTGTTTGTGTGACTTCAGGCCATAAGTGCTGCATTGAACACACACACACACACTTACACTCGATGACTCTAAAGTAATGTGATTTCCTCAGATTCAGATGGTACACAGAGCTCTCCGTGGAGCCCTGAGCTGAAACAGAGACACAGTCCAGTCCAGTGTGTGTGTGTTTTATACCCATTCCCACAGGGAACGCACATCACGCCTCTGGCTTTAACAGCATATGCGTCTGTGTTTGTTGTGTGATTTCACTTCCTGGCATTGAAAATGTGTGAAGTTGTATTTGCATTGTTGCCTTTTAAGTGCAGTAACCTCAGGAGATATTCTGGCATGGCCAGATATCATCCAGACCCAGCCAACACTAAGACTGACAGCTCTGTGTGTGTGTGTCCTATATTTATAGAAAGCAGACATATTGATGTAGATTTACCATGACAAAGGTCACAGCTACATAAAACACAAAGCTGGTTCACTGCCATTTTCTGTGTGTACTGCAATAATTGTACGTGCATGCATGCATTTTATATATATATATGGTAGCCTACATGATAGTAAATACCATGACACTTTTTTTGTGAGTGTCAGTATCTTGAAATCTTTGAAAATATTGTTTTACTAAACTCAATATGACTGAAAGATGAAGAAACATTCAACATTTCCTCATATTTTTCTCAACTCTGTCGTTGAATTCAGTTATCCTGCTGGTTTTAATGACTCTCGAGTCATCATGTTCCTTCCCTGCAGCACGAAGAAACTCTCATCATCTTCAGCTGCTGCAGGTGAACGTTCTCTTCAGACAGCTACTGTAAACCTCACTGCGGAAACCATTCACTTCTAACACTTGTACTTTTCAATTTCAGCCTCTCTGATGCATGGAATTCATTTTCCACGGTTTTGCACGTATTTTATGTTTGATAAAGTGCTCTGGGCTCTGTCATGAGCAGGTTTAGTACAACTGATCTGCTTTAAATGTGTGTGTTCAAGCAGTCACTGGGAATGCATGTAATCACACATTACTTCATTACTTACACTCTATTATCTTACCTTTAAACTCGCAGCTTGAACTCACTTTGGGAGCGTGTAAACGCAGCAGGGGGCTGATTTCTAGTTTATACTGCCACCTACTGTATGCATAGAGCAATCATATATATATATATATATATATATATATATATATATGCAAATTTCGTATGAGACCATTAATTTATCTGCTGGGTTATCGAGATAGATAGCATTATTTATTTATTTATTTACTTATTTTTAAAAAGTAGCAGTGATGTATGGTTTTGTGTAGTGTAGTTTTTGTGTAGCGAATGATTTTATAAAAATTAATCTGTAATCACAAGCGACAGTGATTGATGAATTTTGACCAACGCTGAGAAAAGTGTCAGGTATCATGTGACAACGCCGTCTACGTGCTGCCTCGTGAGTGATCTCTAGACAATAAATTACACATGAATAATAACACCTAGACATTTTACTAGAACTGTAGCCTAACGAAATAATTAAAATATGAGAATTATTATTTAGGCTCATTAGTGCACCTGCTCCTCCTATGATACTTCAGAGATGAACTATCAGCACATGAGTCAAGGAGACAAGGCCAAAATAAAGATTCCACACTGACTGGGCTACGATATAAATTCACATTTGTATACTGAATCCATCGTGTCTTCCGTAAGTAAATGCTTTATATCCTTTATTGTCAGGTCTGATGATAAGCATGACCAAGAGGACGCCATAATGCTTTTTTTTTTTTTGCAAATGAAAGTTTCATTTGATTGTTGGTAAGGGCTTCTGTAATTGGGATTTACATATAAAGTGCGATTGGATATGCTGTTGTCGGAATGTGTGTTGATTAAAATTCGTTGTTGTCTTGTGTTCTAGCTTTGATATTGCAGCCTGTAATTCCTGAGTCTGCCGCTGGGTGGCAGCGGTGTGCTTTTATTCAGCTCTCTGTGTGGTTGACTGTGATGTTCTTTTTTAAACACTAGAGGGCGGAAAGTGCGTCTTTATTTTCAATGACAGGCCAATTAAACCTGACATCTGTTTGACAAGACATGTTAATTAAAAGTGTCTTTTGACATTGCTGTTCATCTATACACCTATCTGGGTATTGGTGGATAGTGCTGTTAAAACAATGCAATTTTTTCATAACAATTGATTAATTTAAGACTTGACATTGAGGTCTCATCGGCTAGATTAGAAAAATCATCCAGCAATCATGAACAACTGGAAAAATCACAGATATTAATTTGTCATACAACCATAGAGCTGCTTTTTAGTTGGTTAGGATGCAGATTCTGTCAGCTACACTTTCACTGAGATTCTCAATTAAATATTAACATTATTTTTTAATCATTGTTCAAAGGCATTTTTCTGATGAGACAGGAGGATATTTGTATTCACCGAGTCAGATGTACTTTGTTAGGCTATATCTCTGCCTGCAGGGAGTGCTTGTCTTTGAAATTGAAATGGTAATTTGTCATCATTAATGTGATTAATTAAAGTTTGCTGTCAGGGAGGGGTCACATTTTTCTCTCAAGGGATCTAGATCTCTGAGCCATCAAAACACTTCACAGCGGTACTTCACGTGTGCGTGTTTTCAATTGAACTTACTCTTGAAAAATTGACAACCATATTTACATTATGGTTGCTAATTATGTTTCACAAAATAATGATAACTTGCAGTTCAGTAAGTAAGTCGGAACGAGAATGAACCTCATTGGTTCTTGCTGAAGCTCAAACATGCTGCGTAACATGAGAATGAACCTCATTGGTTCTTGTTGAAGCTTAAACGTGCTGCGTAACATGAGAATGAACCCCATTGGTTCTTGTTGAAGCTCAAACGTGCTGCGTAACACGAGAATGAACCTCATTGGTTCTTGCTGAAGCTCAAACGTGCTGCGCAACACGAGAAAGAAACCTCATTGGTTCTTGCTGAAGCTCAAACGTGCTGCGTAACATGAGAATGAACCTCATTGGTTCTCGCAGAAGCTCAAACGTGCTGCGTAACACGAGAATGAACCTCACTGGTTCTCGCTAAAGCTCAAACGTGCTGCGTAACACGAGAATGAACCTCATTGGTTCTCGCAGAAGCTCAAACGTGCTGCGTAAAACACGAGAATGAACCTCACTGGTTCTCGCTAAAGCTCAAACGTGCTGCGTAACACGAGAATGAACCTCATTGGTTCTCGCAGAAGCTCAAACGTGCTGCGTAAAACACAAGAACGAACCTCATTGGTTCTCGCAGAAGCTCAAATGTGCTGCGTAAAACACGAGAATGAACCTCACTGGTTCTCGCTAAAGCTCAAACGTGCTGCGTAACACGAGAATGAACCTCATTGGTTCTCGCAGAAGCTCAAACGTGCTGCGTAACACGAGAATGAACCTCATTGGTTCTCGCAGAAGCTCAAACGTGCTGCGTAACACGAGAATGAACCTCATTGGCTCTCGCAGAAGCTCAAACGTGCTGCGTAAAACACGAGAATGAACCTCATTGGTTCTTGCTAAAGCTCAAATGTGCTGCGTAACACGAGAAAGAAACCTCATTGGTTCTTGCTGAAGCACAAACGTGCTGCGTAACATGAGAATGAACCTCATTGGTTGTCGCAGAAGCTCAAACGTGCTGCGTAACACGAAAATGAACCTCACTGGTTGTCGCGGAAGCTCAAACGTGCTGCGTAACACGAAAATTAACCTCACTGGTTGTCGCGGAAGCTCAAACGTGCTGCGTAACACGAAAATGAACCTCACTGGTTGTCGCGGAAGCTCAAACGTGCTGTGTAACATGAAAATGAACCTCACTGGTTGTCGCGGAAGCTCAAACGTGCTGTGTAACACGAGAATGAACCTCATTGGTTCTCGCAGAAGCTCAAACGTGCAGTGTAACATGCGAATGAACCTCATTGGTTCTCGCGGAAGCTCAAACGTGCTGTGTAACACGAGAATGAACCTCATTGGTTCTCGCGGAAGCTCAAACGTGCTGCGTAACATGAGAATGAACCTCACTGGTTGTCGCAGAAGCTCAAACGTGCTGTGTAACACGAGAATGGACCTCATTGGTTCTCGCGGAAGCTCAAACGTGCTGCGTAACACGAGAATGAACCTCACTGGTTGTCGCAGAAGCTCAAACGTGCTGCGTAACACGAGAATGAACCTCATTGGTTCTCGCAGAAGCTCAAACGTGCTGCGTAAAACACGAGAACGAACCTCATTGGTTCTCGCTAAAGCTCAAACGTGCTGCGTAACACGAGAATGAACCTCATTGGTTCTCGCAGAAGCTCAAACGTGCTGCGTAACACGAGAATGAACCTCATTGGTTCTCGCAGAAGCTCAAACGTGCTGCGTAACACGAGAATGAACCTCATTGGCTCTCGCAGAAGCTCAAACGTGCTGCGTAAAACACGAGAATGAACCTCATTGGTTCTTGCTAAAGCTCAAATGTGCTGCGTAACACGAGAAAGAAACCTCATTGGTTCTTGCTGAAGCACAAACGTGCTGCGTAACATGAGAATGAACCTCATTGGTTGTCGCAGAAGCTCAAACGTGCTGCGTAACACGAAAATGAACCTCACTGGTTGTCGCGGAAGCTCAAACGTGCTGCGTAACACGAAAATTAACCTCACTGGTTGTCGCGGAAGCTCAAACGTGCTGCGTAACACGAAAATGAACCTCACTGGTTGTCGCGGAAGCTCAAACGTGCTGTGTAACACGAAAATGAACCTCACTGGTTGTCGCGGAAGCTCAAACGTGCTGTGTAACACGAGAATGAACCTCATTGGTTCTCGCAGAATTCAAACGTGCAGTGTAACATCCGAATGAACCTCATTGGTTCTCGCGGAAGCTCAAACGTGCTGTGTAACACGAGAATGAACCTCATTGGTTCTCGCGGAAGCTCAAACGTGCTGCGTAACATGAGAATGAACCTCACTGGTTGTCGCAGAAGCTCAAACGTGCTGTGTAACACGAGAATGGACCTCATTGGTTCTCGCGGAAGCTCAAACGTGCTGCGTAACACGAGAATGAACCTCACTGGTTGTCGCAGAAGCTCAAACGTGCTGCGTAACACGAGAATGAACCTCACTGGTTCTCGCAGAAGCTCAAACGTGCAGTGTAACACGCGAATGAACCTCATTGGTTCTCGCGGAAGCTCAAACGTTCTGCGTAACATGAGAATGAACCTTACTGTTTGTTGCAGAAGCTCAAACGTGCTGCGTAACACGAGAATGAACCTCACTGGTTCTCGCAGAAGCTCAAACGTGCTGCGTAACACGAGAATGAACCTCATTGGTTCGTGTGGAAGCTCAAACGTGCAGTGTAACACGAGAATGAACCTCGTTGGTTCTCGCAGAAGCTCAAACGTGCAGTGTAACACGAGAATGAACCTCATTGGTTCTCGCGGAAGCTCAAACGTGCTGCGTAACACGAGAATGAACCTCACTGGTTCTCGCAGAAGCTCAAACGTGCAGTGTAACACGAGAATGAACCTCATTGGTTCTCGCGGAAGCTCAAACGTGCTGCGTAACACGAGGATGAACCTTATTGGTTTTCACACATCAAACAAACATGCTTGAGCTTCTGTTTACCACAACTGATGTGTGCATTGATGAATGTTTATATGTGAATAAAAGCCTAAATTCAATTTGTTCATCATATAAAGCGATCGTGTCTCTTCAGAAAATTTGGACTAGATTCATATGGATTAGTCTCTTTGTGAACAGTTTGAAGTGTCATTGTGGTAATTGCATAAATTGTCAATGGGACAGAAATCTCTGATTTCATTAAAAATATCTTTGTGTTCTGAAGATGAATGAAAGTCTTTCAGGTTTGGAACAACGTGAAGGTGTGTAAATGATGACAGAATTTTCATTTTTGGGTGAACTAACCCTTTTAGTATTCATTAAAATAACCAGTTCATAAGAGTAAACTGTTTGGGAATCATGCTGGACTGGCCGTGCTAATGCTTTCACTAAGAAGAACCGACTCAAGACTTATTTGTTTGGGTCAGACTACTCTGACCATACAGTATATTTTTTGACACACTAAAAACTATTTGTTCATGAATCAGACTGCACTGATCACACTGCATGTTTTCCATTTACTAAAAAGAGCTCCTCGTAAAAGTCAAATTTGTTTGTTGAAATGATGCCAACAGAAATATTAAATATGGTTCATATATCATGCCATTTCTATACATAACCAATCTGTGCGTGAACAGAACAGGATTTGGCACTGAATTTAGCCTCTGTCTTGTACTAGGGCCCTGATTCTCTGTATTCATGTGTATTTCTGTCTTCGCAAACTCATTTGTAGGTGCATTTTGCGTGAGAATGTGTTGTTTTGTGAAGTTGTGATGTACATTCATAGCCCATGCAGTGTGACACAACACCCACATGCAACCCAACAGCCCTCAGGACAAACTGTGTCCCTCTGAAACATTCATTTCTAAAATATCAATATTTCATTTTGAATTAAATATATATTATAGGGTATAAAATAAAGCTCATATCTGCCTCAGTCCAGAAGCATGTTTAAAGCATGTGTCCGACAGCTGATCTAGAGTTATAGAGCTTCTCCTCTTCTCTCCTCATTTAAAACTTCTTTGTTGTAATAAATTTCAAATCAATATATTGTTTGTGTGTGTTTCACAGTACACCTTCATAATAACAGTGCAAGTTTTGAACCTTTAGCTTTACTGGGCCAGCACTCTCAAAGGTAGGCTACACCTTTCTATGTTATCTACCCCTAAAGGGTGCATATTAGTAGTAGTACACTAAGGTATGAGAAGTTTTTTGAGGGTGCTACTCCAGCGACTCAAGCTGTTATACCGCTAAAGCACGGCTCTACACAAATATATAACTTTTTAGGGGCACCTTCTAATCAATTACCTTTCCAATTACGAGGCAATTTTTGCCTCCTTAAATTGAATCTTTTGTAAGGGCATTTTTTTCTAACCTTATCCACTTGTTAAGTCGTAACGTAAGGAACGCTGTTTTAAAAAGTTAAACATTTAAAATACTTACACTATACACAACCGTCTCCATGCTCACAGCGTCACAGACATTAAAGGTGCCCTAGAATGTTATTTCACAAGATGTAATATAAGTCTAAGGTGTCCCCTGAATGTGTCTGTGAAGTTTCAGCTCAAAATACCCCATAGATTTTTTTAAATTAATTTTTTTAACTGCCTATTTTGGGGCATCATTAACTATGCACTGATTCAGGCTGCGACCCCTTTAAATCTTGTGCTCCCTGCCCCCGAGCTCTCGACTATAATACAGTGTATAAACAAAGTTCACACAGCTAATATAACCCTCAAATGGATCTTTACAAAATGTTCATCATGCATACTGCATGCATGCTTCGGATCATGTGAGTACAGTATTTATTTGGATGTTTACATTCGATTCTGAATGAGTTTGAGGCTGTGCTCCGTGGCTAACAGGCTAATGCAACACTGTTGGAGAGATTTATAAAGAATGAAGTTGTTTATGAATTATACAGACTGCAAGTGTTTAAAAATGAAAATAGTGACGCCTCTCTTTGTCTCCGTGAATACAGTAATAAACAATGGTAACTTTAACCACATTTAACAGTACATTAGCAACATGCTAACTAAACATTTAGAAAGACAATTTACAAATATCACTAAAAATATCATGTGATCATGCAAGTTATTATTGCTTCATCTGCCATTTTTCGCTGTTGTCCTTGCTTGCTTACCTAGTCTGATGATTCAGCTGTGCACAGATCCAGATGTTAATACTGGCTGCCCTTGTGTAATTGCCTTGAACATGGGCTGGCATATGCAAATATTGGGGTCATACATATTAATGATCACTACTGTTACGTAACAGTCGGTGTTACGTTGAGATTCGCCTGTTCTTCGGAGGTCTTTTAAACAAATGAGATTTATATAAGAAGGAGGAAACAATGGAGTTTGAGACTCACTGTATGTCATTTCCATGTACTGAACTCTTGTTATTCAACTATGCCAAGGTAAATTCAATTTTTGATTCTAGGGCACCTTTAATATTTTAAAAATTTATAAAAGATGAATCACTGTCTGGCCATCTGGGATTTTGGGTTATGATTATAATTTTTTGGTAGTATTACACCACATCGTGAGTGTACATAAGCACCGTTTGTTGTTTTCTTGTGGTATGAGATAGAGCGTTTGGACCCGGAAGCACTGCCGCGTGACGTAAGACTTAACAACCGAATTAAATGTAATTTATGTAAAATTCTTAAAATTAAATGTATAAACTTGTTTAAAAATGTATTAAAACAGTACATTAAATTAGAATAATAAGACACAGTCGTGCTGTTACCAATCAAATCAAATAAGTATAAGCAGTTGAATCATTTATTCAACCTATTTGTTTGAAAACAACTGATTCATTCAAGAACTCAAGTCAAGAAGCAAGTCTTAATGAATGATTTATTGAATCACTGACTCATCAGGTTTGCTGTGTTTTGCTCGATGAGCTATCAGGTAATGATGACGCAAGCATGTGTGTGACAGGTATTTGTGTGTCGAATTAACACATTTATTTAGCATTCACAGAGCAGCTCACTCACACATGGCTCACTGCATGTGTCAGATGGAGAAGTGCTGATTTCTTTTGACACTCTTTCTGGCCATATACAAACACAACAGTGAAATAAACTACATTTTTACTTTTTCTGTAGAAAATCTGAGTGGTCGTGTAAGTTGTTGTTAAAGTGGGTTGAGAAGTTGTGGTGAGTTTGTTTACATTTAACATTATATTTTATTTTAAAATTAATTTATTAAGTTAATTTATTAGTAAAAATTATTTAGGGATACATGATATATCGGCCACCATATCGGTATCGGCTGACATATGTTCATTTTTAATGTTATCATTATCAGCCTGATAAGAAAATTCCTTCAGCTGAGACACTTCAGATGTGAAATTGTCTGCCATTATGGTTTTGAATTGCTTGAAATATGGTTGAAATCACTTCAAAATGGAAAATAAAGTGCAGCATGTGCAGCGCAAGTCTGTCATATAGGCTACATAAAATTATAATGAGAACATTATGATCGTGTTTGGGACATGTTTTTGTAATCAGTCTCTTGAAATTTATATAAAAATTTTGATTTAGATTTATCGGCCAATATATCTGTTATCGGCTTTCAAATATAAAGAATTATCGGTTATCGGTATTGCCCAAAATTGTAATATCGGCGCATCTCAAAAAACTATTTTTTAGTAGTTTAGCTTGCAATAAAAACACTGTTACTGTTACAGATTCTCTCACTATATTTCTGGTGCAGCTTTTTAAGAGTAAGTTCGTGCAAATCAAATCTCATCTCAGAGTTTTCAACTTCTCAAACCACATTTTTGTGAATTTTAAAGTGGCTTACGATATTATTCTGGTCCGTTGTAAGTCTGTGGCATTACCTGTCAGGTGAAAATTATTCAATCCCTTAGAAAAGTAACAGCAATCTCCTCTCAAGGCACATGAGGTACATGCTGAAGTTTAATACTTGAAGTTATGGGTTGGTTCAAATCACTATCCTTGCATAAAAGCAATAGTTATAGTGATGCTTGACTTCTTAAAGACCACTAATTATAGTCTAAAGGATATACAGAGAACAGAGTTGTGCAAAGCAGACAAGCTGTTCTTAAGTGTATAATTTAATTTTCATTCATTTCAAACTATTCTTTCACCCGGTTTCATCCACAGTGTCTTTCTTTGGTCTGTGTTAGGGTTTGCTCTAAACAAAACTGAGATCAATGTAAAACCAAAACAACAAACTCAGTGACAAAGTGAGATTTGAGTTTTCAAAAAACAATCAAACACAGTCTTTGCTTTCATGCTTTGCTCATATAGTTTTGTCAGATCATGCACGTATTGCTTGATGCATATTGTACAAAATAGCCTTCATCTCGACAGCTACAAATGGCATTTTTGATGAACAAAAAACAGTCGCTGGAACAGAAGTTTAAGAGGTTTTGTTTGAGGCACGTAGCAAGTAAATGAGAATCTTGAGCACAATTGAAGGTTTTGGTTTTGTTTTCATTTCTGTGAAATAGTCTTATTACTTTTGGACGGACAGAAATTCAGGCCACAAAATCTCTACATATTTTTTTCTTTTCACTTCTAAGTTTTTTAGTGTTTTTGTTCAATTCATGTTTATTTATATAGTTTTCATGTTAATTTATATAGCTTTATACAATATGCTTTAAAGCAGCTTTACAGTAATAAACAGGAAAAACAATGTCAGTGTTGTTATGGTTTACTTAAACTATTAAAAAAGGTATTGTTAATTGTAATAAAGCTGAAATAGAATAAAATTATAAATATTAGATGAAAAATTGAAACAAAGAACTTGAACAAAAAATAGAAATGTTGCTGTCAACTAACTGCAATAAAATGTATTATCTTGAAATACTGATATTACTAAAACTGAAATAAAAAGTAATATATATATATATATATATTACTTTTTATACTATTAATATATATATATATATATACACATATATATATATATATATATATATATAGTATATATAACACTGTAAATAACTTGCTGCCTTAAATTTTTTAAGTATGTACAATCAACTTGGCTTTATAAGTCATTTCAACTTAAATTATATAAAACTGACTAAAAATGAGTTGAATCTTATTTAACTTTTCAAAATAAGTTTAGCAATTTTCAAATTTACTTGAGTTAAAGTAAACATATGTTGTCATCATGACTTTTTGACCATATTTTTCAGTCACAAAGACTTAATTTCAGCAATCAGTCATTTCAATTATAAGTAGCTACAACTTCAATTTCAACTGTAAAGCGACAGAAGATAATAGTGTCATTAAGTTCAATTAATCAACGACCTCATTCAAGCACAGCTAAATCAATCAATTCTACTGGATGTTTATTTGTGTGCGCAACATTTGTAAAACCAAATATTTTTTGACACGTGTTTTCAGTTTTCTGACATTTAAAGGCACAATATGTAATTTTCGTCGCTAGAGGTTGCTTATTCCAAACAAAGGCGTTTGTTTTGAATAAGCAACAAAAGACAAATGTTTGTTCTGGTGCATATTTAATTAGCGCATATTTAATTAGATAATGCATCATTTGCATATTTAAACATACCATTTCAGAAACTAATGCAAAACAGCAGTCGTAATGACTGCTTAATGATTAATGACCTGAGGAAGTATGTTGAAATCTATGAGTTTAAATTGTTATATTCACCTTCTGTGTCTTGCCTTAAACCACAGGAGAAGCTTCATGTGGAGCACTGTGAAATGAGCAAATAATAAAAGATGGATTTTCTGAAGTGTTTTCACTTTTGTCTGAAAGGTTGGGTTGTCGTTTCTGCTTTAGGATGACGACACACACGCTGAAACGCACACCAGAATCGCTCGCTCACTTCCTCTGTTCTCTGTTCCTCTGCCAGAGAGTTTCTGTCTCCCTGAGGTTTTTCTCATTCCCTTGTTTGTCTTCCTCTTCCTTTTTGGCATTAACTCTCTCTCGCACTCTTTCTCTTTGTCTCCAGGGTGGGAGGAAGAGAGAGAGAGAGAGAGAGAGATTTGGATGGACAGAAAGAGAGAAAGATTAATATGCATTGATGGAGGTGGATAAAGAAAGGAGGAGTGTGTGTGTGTGTGTGAGAGAGAGAGGGGGGAAGGATCTATGATATGAGAGCAGACACACACACACACAAGCTGAACTACCATCAACGAACACACGTTTCGGTCTCCTCTGAGCGAGTTGCTGTCTCATGCTACAGGTGTGTAGCTGCAGATTCAGTTATGGGTCCCGTCATGGGAACGTACTCGATGCAGAGCAAACAGGTGAACTATCACACAGGTAAGCGGACCATGCATGTTTGTGCGGGCAAATAAATTTAAAACTATGCTTTCTAGATTTTCTGAAGAAAATATGAGGGTTTTTATTTATTTATTTTTTTCCCACATGCAAAACTTGCTGCCATGATGCTATAGGGCTTTGTTTTAGGGTTGCTAAGGAGTTCAGTGTTTTTTAGTATGTTGCTGTGTGGTTGCTATGTGGTTGTTTACTGTCTGCAGTGAAAAGCGTCTCTGTGATCTGACGACTCGGGTTCCTCCTTCAATGTGCGTCTGTGTCGGGTTTTTTTTTTTTTTACCTCTTTTATAAGTCCAGCTGTTTTTGTTGGTATGCAATAATACGTTAAGTGCATTAACCTTTGAAAACAAACGTGAATGAGAGAGATGCTTTTGTGCTCTTGTTTAGTAGGAGTTTCTTTGTGTGTCTTCATGGTAAAACAATGGTTATTCATTCATAGATTTCTCTCTCGTGCGCGCGCGCGCGTACACTGACTGTCTCTATGGGCGATGTTCCCGGACGAGACGTTGTGTAAATACACAATGAGCTGGTGGACTATAAAAGGTTATGGTATTCACGCTAGCATTTAATCATCTGTTCTCTGTGCGTGTGTCTTCATAAAAATCAGAAAATATAAAGACCTTATGCGCCAGAGAAACAAGCGCGCCGCCATCTTTAGAATTTTATCTTTGAACTTCCTTTTTTTTGCGGTAGCTGTCGAAGAATAATTAGTGGATTTACTTATTGTAGAGTTAACGAAAGTTATCACGAGCATTGTAATGTTTGAAGCGGAGGTCATAACAAAAGTCAGTTAGACCAGGAAGATTTTAAAACGAGTAGTTCATTCATAAATCTGTAATATCTTACCTTCATGCGGTGGAAATACAAACCGGAAGACAGAAAACATTGAGCGCAGCGCTGAAAAGGGGCGGGGCTATGCATATTATGTAAGGGCCGGATTAAAATAAAAAGTGTATATACATTAAAATAATATATATTAAACATTAAACATAAAAAAATGGCTTACTACTATAATGATTATTTTAATGGCTTTGAATGCAAGAATAATACAAATATGAAAATATTCCGAAATGATTCTGTCCACATGTTGTTATAAGTCTGGCTTACAATGTGACATAATTTTATACACATGGCTCCCTGTCTGTGTTAATCTGAAAAATGCTGGGATAGAAAATATAGTGTAAATATATATAATCATATTAGAAAAATTAATATAATTTATAATAATAATTTTAATGTATAAAAACAACAATCTCATGATGGAAAACCATACCGGTGTGTAAAAGAGTGAACACTGTGTGTGTATGAGTATATATGTGTGTGTGTGTGTGTGTGTGTGTGTGTGTGTGTGTGTGTGTGTGTGTGTGTGTGTGTGTAAATAATGGAACCAAAAAGGTAAAGAAATCATTTTACAAAGGTTAAATGTAATGTTTGTCTTGAAACCTTTTATATACAGTAATAGCTTATAGGTTGCACTCACAGTCAGAGTTTGAGATTGAAAACTGTAATTAGGGTGGATTGAATAATGTTGGTATGAACAGGTAAATAAAGTCAGTCTTCATCTCTAACTCAGTATTGAATGTAACCATAGCAACAGATTTCCAAAAGAGAATGTTACTGGCACTTTCTTTTGTGAAACTTTTTGCACTGATGCTAGGGTATTCTGTTTTTTTTTTTTTTTTTGCTGGGGCATTGCTATGTGGTTGCCAGGGTGATGCTATGTGGTTGCTAAGGTGTTCTGGGTAGTTGTTAGGTCATTGCTATGTGGTTTCTATGGTGGTCTGGGTTTTTGCCAAGGTGTTGCTATGTGGTTGCTATAGAGTGCAACAGTGCGCTTTTTCAGCCGTGCTGGTTCCGGAATTGTTTATTCTTCTTTTATTTACTCATTTACAAATTATGTATATAAACAATATATTTTAAGTTTATTGCAAAACATGCATATATAAAATATACTAACATTTCAGTATTTTTAGAGCGTAGGGAGATTGTCATTTGCAGTGCTTCATGGTGGAGCTAAAGAGCTATTTTGTTGCTTTTTTCCGACTCTCTGATTGCTGTAATTTTCTGTACAGAATCATGGGTAATGTAGTTTTTCACCAGGAATTCCACTGTTAAACATGATTATTTAAAAGGGGTGGATGATTATGATTACAGTTTTTTTTTAACTTTAGTTAGTGTGTAATGTTGCTGTTTGAGCATAAACAACATCTGCAAAGTTATGACACTCAAAGTTCAATGCAAAGGGAGATATTTTATTTTACAGAGTTCGCTGTTTAAGGACTACAACAAATGGCTGGTAGAGACTACAACAAGCTTCTTCCTGGGTTGGTGACATCACAAACCCCAAAATTTACATAAACCCCGCCCCCGAGAACACACAACAAAGAGGGCGAGGCCATGTTGGGCTGCTTTAGAGAAGAGGAAGAGTTGTTGTAGTAGAGTGTTGTTACCGTCATTTTACACCGGACTGCTTCACAAACGAGGGTCAATTCAACACTGGATTTGCACAAAATATGAACATGACGGCACATGCTAGTGGATGAGTTGAATCAACTCCACAGAAACTACATAAATTTATCCACTAACCATTCAGAAACGTCCAGTTTCATTCTAAAAGTTGTAACTTCTTCCTGAGTCTCTCCATCAGTGTCGACTCCGGTTTGAACAATGTAAGGCTGAACACCGTTACTGACAATCCTCATTTTGGCTGCGTGAGATTCTCCAGCTTTGTTGTTGTTGAGCTGTTAAAGCTCCGCCCTCTTCTGGAAAGGGGGCGGGAGCAGCAGCTCATTTGCATTTAAAGGGACACGCACAAAAACTGTGTTTTTACTCACACCCAAATAGGGGCAAATTTGACAAGCTATAATAAATTATCTGTGGGGGATTTTGAGCTGAAACTTCACACACACATTCAGGAGACACCGGAGAATTGTATTACATCTTGTAAAAGGGGCATTATAGGTTCCCTTTAAAAATAAGCTGAAATAATTTTTCAACAGAAGCAAATACCATGGATTAACAAACTCATACCTCACATTAGATCTGTCTATAAAGGTTTAAGTTATTGTTCAAAATCAATATCCTTATGGAGAAAATGAATGGAGTTTTTACTTCCAGAACTGACTGTTGCACTCTATCATTTTCTGGGTGGTTGCTTTTTGGCCCAAGTCGAAAGAGCCCCGCCCACTCTCTTTTGACCAGCTCACACTTATACGTCCTGAAAGATTCAGTCTTTGGTTATAGATTGTGACTGTTGGTCATTGAGTACGTTAACTGCCGTCGAGTCAGATCTGAGAATGTGGGCTGCATTAGCATTCAGATCACTAGCTGCTCTGCTTTTGTATTGGTATCCAGACATACAGAGGTCGGTGCTGTAGGATTACAGGTATCCTCCGCTAATAACTAATGGCTGGAATAAATAAATTCTAGATTACTATCTGTCTGTATAAGTCATACTAATGAAGCACTTTTGGCCCAGGGGTCTGTGCTGTGGAAAATTGGCTCCATTTGTTCAGATTCTTTTAAATGAAGCGGAAGCATTTTACTGAGCTGAGCTGTGTGTGTGTGTGTGTGTGTGTGTGTGTGTGTGTGTGTGCGTGCGTGTGTCTGCTTGTGCATATGCGCGCATGTGTGTGTGCTGCTTCAATTCACAAAAAGCCACTTAGTTGCTGTTGATTTAACAGTGATGCATCTATAATTAAACCACAAAGGAATATAACATCTTATAATATTTCATTTTATTTGAATAACAAGAATATATTTTTGCAAAGTGATGAATTTTAAGTTATACATCTGTCCATTGCAATAGAAAATAAAGTTAATATTGCAATATTGCACAGGTTGTTCAGGCATCTTGAATTTATTGTGGTTGTAAATAAAAACACACAATGGTATATGGAGGACAGTCGGGTCAAATATCATCATGTGTGGTGATTTGGATGTAACATCACGGCATGAATGGCTAAATTTGGTTAAAGTTGACAGGCATCAGGTATTGAAACATGTTTTTATTATTTTTGTCTTGACTTATTAATATTTTTTGTGTATTTTCCCTCCCGCTGGAGCTAAACACCTGCTCTGTAAGCCTAATTTCAATATATCAGCAGACTGGTGTATGAAACTGATGCCCAGAACCCAATATAAACACTTGCCAAATGCTAAATTAAGGTAAAATTAGTTTTGGCAGGTAAATAAAACAGCTGAGAACTTTATTAGAAATGGCTACATTAGATGTTTTTAACCAAACTATGATTGTTTGATCCTCGCTTATGTAGGTGATGTGAGCAATTAGAATTTAACCACCTACTAAAGAAAATCAATTTTTATTTTCTATTTTGTAGAACATATTTAGCCACCAAAATTAAAATATGAGGAAGATTAAAATAATAATGTGTTCAGTTTTTGCAACGGGTCCAGTTGCACTGAGATACTATAATGCTGTGAGTATGACCTGTGCTGTTTTTCACTAATATGCATGGAAAATGCATAAATAATCACATTGTCATACAGATAAAAATTTAATTTTTTTTCAATTAAAAATAATGCATAAGCAAAATTTATGGACGTTAACTTTTGTGTATCGCTTCTGAAAATACCATACTTGAGGCAAAATACTTAAGTTTATAGACAGAAATAATTATTAAAATCAGCTTGTCATGTCTTCTTTTTGTCCTCGGTCCTGAACACTCCCTTGTCTTCCAATGCCCAGACAAACCCCACACTCACAGCAATGTTCTGATCATGCCGTAGTGTTTACACTGTGATTTTGTGGCTCAGTTGTAGACTGTAGATTAAGTGAAGTTAGGAGGGAGTATTTTAACACCTTTAAGAAAACCAGATGGTGTGGAAAGCAGTTTCTGTTCTAGATGTTTCTGTCCAGAGAGAAGGAGAATGAGTGGAGTATGGGTGAAAGGCTGAAAAACACACATAAGGTGTGTTTATTACACGGCTGTTTTATGGACTGTTGAACAAACAGGTTGTGGGCAGATTAAATGTCTCTGAATTCTCTCAATGTCTCTCTCTCTCTCTCTTTCTCTGTCTTCCAGCTGTATGAGTTTAACGGCCCTGAAATGGCAGACATTACAGATGATTCATTCATTACATAAAGACGTGTGGCTCTTCACTGAGACCTCCACAGAGAGAGAGAGGAAAATCAGGTCATGATACCAAGAAAAAATCAAAGGCAATGAATGAAAAGTGTGGGTAATGAGACAGAGACAGAAGTACGCATCCGCTTTCTTTGTCGTGCATTTTCATTTCTCTGCCTCGCAACAATACAAATGTCACCTTTTTCAGCATTAATACTGGCGCATCAAGTAAAACATGACAAACATGGATGGTTTTAGCGTAGAGCGTGTCTGAAAACCATGGTACATACTCTTGGTGATACCACGGTACATTTGATACTTTTTTTTGTATGCAAATGCAAATTTTCAGAGCTCTTAAAATGCATTAAGATTTAAGCTGTTATCCGGAGCTGCTTTATTCCCACTGGAGGAAATGAACATAAGAGAGAAGCTGTGAAGCAGAAGGAGCTGCACCCGTGAGATGTTGGCAGCAGTCAGTGCTGTGTGACTTCAGCTGTGGAAAATGAACATCACGGGCTAATTGTTATGTGTAATATGTCAGTATGAGCAGAGCGAGACGCCAAGCAGATCAGACTAGTTAGATTGCCCTTGCCCTTAGTTGGTGCTTTATTTATTCGAGTCATGGAAGAAATCCAGAAGTTCTTTGAAGACGCTCTGAAGGGAGGGTGGGATCTCATGCTTTCAAAGCTATTGCTAGCCTCTCTAAAATTGCCTACTCTACCTTTAAATACCAGCACTAAGATCATTTTTTAATCTGTGATTATTTACAGTCAGTGTTGTAGTGAAGTATTTCTACACATGAGTGTTTTATGCACAAAAAATGCCTTAACACATTATATGAACCTGCACCTGTGGTAATCATGATGTAGGTGGACAAACTTAAAGTTTATGTGTGCTCGAGGAGCCATAGGTGTACTGTAATTTTCAATAATTCATCAGTGCTTCATCAGTTATTCCTTTCAGTACATACCTCGAAATCCACATATGCACTGGAACCACCTGACCGCAGCTCTGAAGGACCTTGTCAATTATTCAGTCAAAAAAATACCATTGCAAGAACTGTAGTACTTTTTGCAGAAATTATAGTTACCATGGCACATTTTTTGTAAGGATTGCATGATTTATGAATCATGTAAAAGTTTCCCCCTTGAGAGCTGGCTGACATGTTCAAACCATAAACGCAATGTAAAAAACTTCAGATAACAGTATTTGACTTTAATATTTATTTACTACAAATAGATGATGTAAAATGTTTGCAGGGTTTGCTGGGAACGTCACAATCACGCTGTTTGGTGGAATTAAGCTCTTACGTTATGTTATTTAAGATTTGCTTCTGAGATCTGAACAATTAGCCTGTAATGTTCATTTAATCATATTTCCCACCCGACAAATAGATTGTTGTGTGATTGTTTGTTAAATTAATATGTGTGCTTTTAAGAATGACATTTGATTTATGCTGCTGTATGCGCAGTAATTACTGAGGCCTGTTGCATAACACAGTCCTGTCAGATATACTTTATAATTGTGTGTGTATGTTGCTTTACTTATCCTGAATTGAGCTAAATCTGACAAAACTTCCCTTTAAGGACATCCAGAAACATGCTTAATTGGAAAACTATTCATAAATGAATTACATAATGTTTTAGAGTTAATGATTGTTATAATTAGCTTTATATAAAACAATAGAGGTCTAAGGTATATGCTCATTTACACTGTAAAACTCAATAAGTTCAGAATACTCCAAACATTTAAGGAAACTAATTCATTTTTTTAAGTTAGTAGAATTTAAAGTTTTGTGTGACAAAAGTGTGACAAAACTAACAGAAGTTGAACCCCCTTTAAATCCCAACATAACGCAACATTAAACACTAATGTCTCCCTATGTTAATTGTAGGAGCCATTTGTTTGTTTATATAGTTTTTCTTTCACGCCACTAGAGGGCGCTTAATGTATTTATGTTGTCTAATCACTAACGCAAGGTGAGGGCACGAAGAAGGTCAAACAAACTTTTTGACCGTCGTCATCGTATGGGACTTGAATAGAGTTTGTTTTCTTATTTTCTTTATTTTGTTTGTTGCTGTTTGAATTAAACAAAGTGACAACAAATGGATTGGAATATCCAACTTTAATTTTTAATGGTATGGACATTTTATCTATTCAAGAACAAAACGCGCCAAAACAAAGATCTTTAAAATTGGACAATCGTGCGCCTACATTAATCTTGAGCAAAAGCACACAAAATAACACTTGATTTCAACATTTATTTTCCTTACAGTCTAACGCGAAGCTTGCTGGGAATTAGAAATCTGCTGGAAGTTGCAACTCAATCATATTAAGTTCAGCTTACTACAATTAAATTTTGAGTTCACGTAACTTTTTTCTATTAAGTACAATGAACTTTCATTATTATTTGAGTAAAACAAACTCATTTTATTTCATGAATTTCACTGTTCGGTTTTACAGACTTCTTTTAGATGAGTTTGTGTGTGAAAGAGAAAAATACTTTGATGCAGTTTAATTTTTTTCTGCCAAGGCTACAAATCATTTCCATAGTTTTTATATGACTTTTTTTTTTGTACTTTTGTTTCACCAGGTCCTGAAGGAAAGTGATTTGTGCTGAAATTAATAGTTTTGTTGTTCACTTCTGGTCAGTGTGATCAGATCATGACATTTGACTATTGGGTCTGACGATTTACAGCATATTTGACAAAATAGTGACTAGCTAATACATTAAAATACTACAGCACAATGCCACAGATGTCGCAAGTTTTGAGGGAGCGTGCAGTTGGCATGCTGACTGCAGGAATGTCCACCAGAGCTGTTGTCCGTGAATTGAATGTTAATTTCTCTACCATAAGCCGTCTCCAAAGGTGTTTCAGAGAATTTGGCAGTACATCCAACCGGCCTCACAACAGCAGACCACGTGTAACCACACCAGCCCAGGACCTCCACATCCAGCATCTTCACCTCCAAGATCGTCTGAGACCAGCCACCCGGACAGCTGCAGCAACAATCGGATTGCATAACCAAAGAATTTCTGCACAAACTGTCAGAAACCGTCTCAGGGAAGCTCATCTGCATGCTCATCATCCTCATCGGGGTCTCGACCTGACTGCAGTTCGTCGTCGTAACCGACTTGAGTGGGCAAATGCTCACATTCGATGGCATCTGGCACTTTGGAGAGGTGTTCTTTTCATGGATGAATCCCGGTTTTCACTGTACAGGGCAGATGGCAGACAGCGTGTATGGCGTCGTGTTGGTGAGCGGTTTGCTGATGTCAATGCTGTGATCGAGTGGCCCATGGTGGTGGTGGGGTTATGGTATGGGTAGGTGTATGTTATGGAAAACGAACACAGGTGCATTTTATTGGTGGCATTTTGAATGCACAGAGATACCGTGACGAGATCCTTAGGCCCATTGTTGTGCTATTCATCCACGACCATCACCTCATGTTGCAGCACGATAATGCACGGCCCCATGTTGCAAGGATCTGTACACAATTCCTGGAAGCTGAAAACATCCCAGTTCTTGCATGGCCAGCATACTCACTGGACATGTCACCCATTGAGCATGTTTGGGATGCTCTGGATCAGCGTATACGACAGTCACAATCAACAACCTGATCAACTCTATGCGAAGGAGATGTGTTGCACTGCGTGAGGCAAATGGTGGTCCCACCAGATACTGACTGGTTTCCCCCAATACAGTAAAACTGCACATCTTAGAGTGGCCTTTTATTGTGGCCAGCCTAAGGTACACCTGTGCAATAATCATGCTGTCTAATCAGCATCTTGATACGCCACACCTGCGAGGTGGATGGATTATCTCGGCAAAGGAGAAGTGCTCACTAACACAGATTTAGACAGATTTGTGAACAATATTTCAGAGAAATAGACCTTTTGTGTACATAGAAAAAGTCTTTGAGTTCAGCTCATGAAAAATGGGGGCAAAAACAAAAGTGTTGCATTTATAATTTTGTTCAGTGTAGATTTAGATTTTATTTGTGTTTAATATTTGAATGTTTATATATATACAGATATACATGCAATATACAATATACACGCACAATACACACACAATATACATACAATATGCAATATACTCTGATTGGAAAAAGTCACAATTTTAAAGGGATTCTCCACCCAAAAATTAAAATACTGTGATTTTATTTGTGTTCCAAACTTGT
Source organism: Megalobrama amblycephala (assembly GCF_018812025.1). Lineage (NCBI taxonomy): Eukaryota > Metazoa > Chordata > Actinopteri > Cypriniformes > Xenocyprididae > Megalobrama > Megalobrama amblycephala. Next base: position 16,193,253 of record NC_063047.1, on the reverse strand, counting down.
ATGATATTCTTTCTTCTGCAGAAATTGATTTGTTGTCCAATGTTGAGTCCAATGTTGTTTAAACACCAGCATTCTTCGAAATACAGCATCTTTTGTGTTCAGCAGAAGAAATAAAGGTTTGTAGCAACGTGTGAGGATGATTAAATAATGACAGATTTTTCATTTTTATGTGAACAGTCCCTTTAAGTCATATCAGAGCAAAAACATAAGATCATCAGAAGGCTGCAAATACATTGCCCAGCTTTTCAGGACATAACACATACGTGAATGATCAACATTCATATTCGTGTTTTTTGGCACGCAGTCTTTTCCTTCACTGACATCATTGTGTAGAAACAGACGGCAACAATCCTTCGATCAAAACATGTTCTGCCTTTTTTTATCCCTTCTGCCAGCAACGTTCTAATATAACTCTATAGCCAATTCCCCTTCCACAGGCACGGCGGTATGTTATTGAGGCCGTCTGTCTCTCTCTCTCTCTCACCTCGTCTTCCATTTCCATCTCAGTTTCAGTCTTTATTAAACCGCTGCTGGGTGTAAAACATCAAAGAACTCACACCATGTCTGGAGAAAAACACATTTCTTTCTGCTGCGTGTAAGAGGAAGAGAGAAAGCGCAGACAGACAGGGGAGATGGACGTCTCACAGCCCTCATATCTGAGCTTTATTCTGTTACTGATGGAACGTCCTGATGCAGTGCACTATTTTTTTTTAAAATCTAAATTTGAAGTTCTGTCCATTGAAAAGGATCCACCTTTTCATTTAGTTTCATCTCTCAGTCGGTGGAGGAACACATTACATGAAACCTTGTGTACATCCATCCCTTGAAAATCCATCTCAGTTATTAAAATTCTTACAATTATGAGCTTTAATAGCTTTAAGATGTTTTAAATATTTAAATAAGCTTATTGCCTTTTATTCCTGGCAACAGATTTTGCTATACTAGTTTCATATTCTCTTTCTTTTCACATAAAATAATTTAGACTCAATATTTATTCATTTATTTAATTTAATATTAATGTTAACAATTAATCAATTTTAATTAATTTATTTAATAAGTTTAAATTATATTTATTTTATTTACTTTAATGAATTGTAATAAATTATTTATTTTAATTTAATAAATTAATACATTTATTGGTTTTTATTTATTTACATTTTATTTATTTAAATTTTAGTAAGTATGTAGTAAAGCTTGCACAAATACACATTTTAACCACTAGACCAATCTAGGGTTGTCAAAGGTCCAAAGTCGGTACTGAAAGTCGGTACTGAAATTTAAAAAATGTGATGATACCAGCATTTCCCCTAGCATTTTAAGCGCTGTTGAGCAGATTCTAACTTAAACACTTCTGATTGGCCATTGTGTTCAACGCTTCAAAAACATGTTGTTCAACGAGCTCACTGGAGCATTTGACACAGATGTATCTCATGAGTGCATGAACACAACGGCCAATCAGAGGTTTAAGTTGTTCATAATCTGCTCAGCAGTGCTCAAAATGATACTGGTACCAAAGTACCGGTACTTTTGAGAACCCTATACCAATCATCTAGAAATGTAGTTGTCTAAAGTGGCTTTTGCACTGGAGGAACGTTTTCATAGTTCCTATAACTATTGGCGGAAGTACTGGGAATGATTTTATTTATAGAAATGCTTTGGGGGACTAAATTAGCTCCTACTTCAGAGTAGGGTTTGACCCCACACAATAGGAACTACCAGTGATGTAAGTGTACGTTGATTGACCGAACACATGCCATAAGAAACATCGGCACCCGCCATTTTTAAAAAGCTGTGTAAACACACAGCTTACATATACTTACTCCATGAACATGGAAAACAGAGATAGATGAACCATCCAGGCACTTCTCAACCTTTACGCTATGGAGGAAATCCAACACGATGGGAATAGGGTTGTAACGGCTTGAGATTTTCACAGTATGATAAATTAAATATCATGGTTTCACAGTATACGGTATTAAACAATCAGTTAAAATTACCATTTAATGGATGAAAACAGGCTTTTTGGTTGAACAAATGCTTTATTATAACAAACTTTATTTTATTTAAATTTCAATAATCGAAAACAAGTCTAATCAATTAAATTTAACTGATTATGGATTAGATTAACAACTTATTTTAAACCTTAATAATTTATTACAAGTTTCAAGAATAATAGTCCTATAAAGTGTATTTTATTAAGAAAATGAATTTTGCTTTATAAGATTCAGTACAAATATATTATCAAAAATGGTGGTAATCAAATGAATGCACAAAACTAACAATTTCATTACTATTTTAAAATGTAATCAAATGAAAATTTAACAACTTTTATCCTTTTATTTTTTTGGCAAAGTGCTGCACAACACAGATTTACTAATTAAATCATGGATAAAAAAAATTACATTCCTGAAATAATTATTAAATAAATTGTCTTATTACTATTGTTATTATTATTATTATTATGAGAAGCACACTCTACAATAGTAATATATTTCTTGAAATTAAACCAAACCTTTATTTTTGACACTCAAATAAAATTATGTAATTCCATCTTCGTTATCACGAAACTCACTACACACAACAAAAATGCAGCTCCGATCATGGCGTCTGCCAGTTGTTGACATTACTGAATGCCACGCTTAAATGGCATCACTGTCAGCCAGCTCACATCAGAGTTTCTAACTAATAGTGCGTATGCAACCAGAAAAATGGTGGAACATCTAGTTCTCGGGGGACCATCCTAGTGGCTAGTTCCTATAACTACCATGTTCATGAGAAGAGAGAATCCAGAGAGTCCAGAGAATCTTATTTCTCACCATCTTGGCAAACTCCATGCGGGCTTTCATGTGTCTTGCACTGAGGAGAGGCTTCTGCCGGGCCACTCTGCCATAAAGCCCCGACTGGTGGAGGGCTGCAGTGATGGTTGACTTTCTACAACTTTCTCCCATCTCCTGACTGCATCTCTGGAGCTCAGCCACAGTGATCTTTGGGTTCTTCTTTACCTCTCTCACCAAGGCTCTTCTCCCCCGATAGGTCAGTTGGGCCGGACGGCCAGCTCTAGGAAGGGTTCTGGTCGTCCCAAACGTCTTCCATTTAAGGATTATGGAGGCCACTGTGCTCTTAGGAACCTTAAGTGCAGCAGAAATTGCTTAGCCAGATCTGTGCCTTGCCACAATTCTTTCTCTGAGCTCTTCAGGCAGTTCCTTTGACCTCATGATTCTCATTTGCTCTGACATGCACTGTGAGCTGTAAGGTCTTATATAGACAGGTCTGTGTCTTTCCTAATCAAGTCCAAACAGTATAATCAAACACAGCTGGACTCAAATGAAGGTGCAGAACCATCTCAAGGATGATCAGAAGAAATGGACAGCACCTGAGTTAAATATATGAGTGTCACAGCAAAGGGTCTGAATACTCAGGACCATGTGATATTTCAGTTTTTCTTTTTTAATAAATCTGCAAAAATGTCAACAATTCTGTGTTTTTCTGTCAATGGGGTGCTGTGTGTACATTAATGAGGAAAAAAAATGAACTTAAATGATTTTAGCAAATGGCTGCAATATAACAAAGAGTGAAAAATTTAAGGGGGTCTGAATACTTTTCGTACCCTGTGTATATATATATATATATATATATATATATATATATATATATATATATATATAAACTAATTTTTACTCTCAAGTACTAAAAGTGAATACTAAAACAGGGATAATTGCTATATTAGCTGTTTAAGCTGGAGATAGCATTGGGGAAAAAAACTGTTCTTATGCCTGTGCTTTTAGGGGTCTGTGATGATGTTACCTGCCCGTTTCTTCACTCTGGTGTTGTACAAGTCCTGAAGGTTGGGCAGGTGCACACCAATTATCCTTTCAGCTGTCCTAACAATCCGTTGCAGTCTTCTCATATCTGATTTGCTGGCTGACCCAAACCAAACAGTTATAGAATTGCACAGAACTGACTCAATAACAGCTGAGTAAAACTGTGACAGCAGCACCTGTGGCAGGTTGAACTTCCTCAGCTGGCAAAGGAAGTACAGTCTCTGCTGAGCCTTTTTCGCAGTGGAGTCAATCAGGTGGTTAGCATAAAAATAAACTACTTCATGGTGATACTTAGGGGATCACCTTATCAGGGTTTACTTTAACTGTATTATCCCTTACATAATTGATCCACTGGAATCATATCTCATAATTGTGTGAGTCTCTGGAGCGATATCTCGAGAGCTTGTCTCAAGTGAGTTCAATTGTCTTCACCCAGTGATGCCACAGAAGAAAAAATGTTGGTTCCCCAAGAACCTTTCTGTCATTAAAATAAAATGTGATTAAATAATCTAACCTTTTTCCACTATAAAGAACGTTTTGTGGAATTGAAAGGTTCCGTGGATGTTAAAGGTTCTTCATGGAACTCTCGATGCTAATAAAGAACATTTCATTTTAAGAGTGAGCTGTAGGAAATTGTCATGAGAAAATGTCAAAGTCTAGGGTCACTGCATACTGTGCACTATATACTGCATACTCGTATTTAATAACAGTATATGAAACAGTATGCATTGATTGACGGTAGTATTTTGAACACAACCACATCACCCTGCTCGAGTTCAGACCTTTTATCTTAAGCAGACGTTACAAGTAATACATTTATAATCTCCATTAGTCCTGTGGTTTCACCTCATTATGATTCAAGAACAGGTTTGGGTTATTATGACTGTTCGTTAATAATTAATGACGGTGTAATTTCAACTCCTTCGAATGCTTATGAATCAGCAGGAGGGTGTCATAATTTAGACACTCTTACATTGACGTTCTTGGCAGATATTTCCTCACGATTGATGAGAAGAGACGCACTTTATCTCTTTAAGCTTTAACTATCTGCGTATAAAGTATGTTAGTAGTAACTGATCTGGAACGCAGGCAGCAACAGAACTATTCTTGGCTATACTTTTTGGTATTGAATGAAATGTAAACTTTGAAATTAAATTTCTCTCAGGTTGTTACCATCTTGTGTGAATCTTTTCATTAATGTTGCAGTGCATTCTGGGATGGCTCATTAAGGATTTATGCAATGCTGTCTTCGATTTTTGGCGTAAAGAATGAATCAAGGCAGCATGTCATTGTTGTCGACCTTTTAAAACAGCCTTCAAAGTGCAAGTTGGTAAATCTCACAAACTCAAGTAAAACAAAAAAATATATATATATATATAAAGAACTACATAAACTACATAAAAATTAAGCATTTTTTGGCCCATTAAGATTTTTTTTGCATTGACTTTTTTTTGTTGTTGTAATTTTCAATATTGATTCACATTATTGTAATTCACGAGTTTAAGTCATCAGAAATTTCTAACATTATGTATAAATTACAAAATTACAATAAAAATATTTAATTATTTTTAAAATTAGAAATATAATTATAATGTGTATTTGCATTTATATTTATTTACTCATTTTAAATCTTAGGGGGAGGTGCTTAATTGTCATTAAAATGTCAAAAATATATGAAAAAATATATTTAAAAATGAATATATAAAAATCTAATTGCAAAAAAAATCTTAATTGTACTAAAGCATTTAATTTATGGTTATTTTTTTATTCAAAATATGATTTTTTTACATTTTTGAAAAAATAAAATAATATATATATATATATATATATATATATATATATATATATATATATATATGACCTAGACATGTTTTCGTGAGATGGAGTGAGTAAAGATGAACGTGTGTATGTGTGAGAAAGAGAGAGAGAGAGAGAGAGAAAGAGAGAGAGAGTTTGTGGAGGGAGGGGTAAATCGAGGCAGAAAGGGAGCAGTTGGAATCAGAGCGCGTTAGATTCAGAGAAGACAGAATGATGGTTGGACAGAGAAAGAGCGCGAGCAACTGAAAAACACACACACACACACACACACGCTTGTTACGGTGACAACATGGGGGCGGTTGTTGGCACATTGACCTTGCAGACGAGACAGCGACGACCATCAAGAGGTAAGACGTGAGCTCAGTCTACCTGTCTGTGTGCGTCAGAGAGACAGACTGAGAACTTCAGATATAAACTGCGTGCATGAGTGTGTGCATCCTTGAAAAACATGAATGCCTGAATGTGTGTGTCTGTGTGTGCATGCATGCATGTATGCATGTGTGTGTTTTCAGTGATTAGATGACTCACACACATCCTCGCTGATCTGTGCAACAAGTGCAGTTTGACTGACGCCTGTGTCGCAGCTGCGTGTTTCTGCCCTGTAATAAAGTCAACGCTCAAACACGTGACTCGTGAAGCTGCGGATTATTTTAATGTGAAGTGAGTTAGCTTGCAGAAGGGAAGAGAGCGTGCCTGATGCGTGTGTGTGTGTTGTCGGGTCATGTATGCAGCATGTGTGTTTGAAACATGCTCATGTTGTTTATTACTCTACTCACACACTCGCGCAGTTCCCGCCTGTTACCTTGGAAGCACTGTTGTCATGGTAACGCGGGGATGGAGTGTATTTGTGTGCACGTCTGAAGGGTCCCGACCCATCACTCACGTCCGAGAAGCTGAAAGACGACTGAAGGAGAGAGGGAGAGAGGGAGAGGGAGAGAGATCAGCAGCACCTGTTGATTTGGCTGTCTTCAGTGTTCACGTGATCCGTAGTGAGAGGAAGCTACGCATGAAGCTTTTCCAAAGGTTTTTGGAAATCGTTTCAATATAATATCCTTGAAAAGGTTTTTAATAATGCTGATCCATATTTAGTTTTAGATCTTTTAGGAAAATGGGTTTTGAAAATATTTTTAGTTTATATTTAAAATGTTTAATTTTAATTTTTAATATTTAAATATACTGAAAAAGAGAAGTAAACAGTCAGTAATAACATAAGAACAAGTATAAGTACAAACAATAGGACAAAAAAAAAAACTACAATAGAACAGACACAAATGAAATAGACCTACCTGAAAAACTTCAAGTGCTAGAAATAAGAAATACTAAATAAATTGTATAAAGTAATCATACACTGACCAGGCATTATGAGCACTGACAGGTGAAGTGAATAACACTGATCATCTCTTCATCACGGCACCCGTTAGTGGGTGGATATATTAGGCAGCAAGTGAACATTTTGTCCTCAAAGTTGATGTGTTAGAAGCAGGAGAAATGGGCAAGTGTAAGGATTTGAGCGAGTTTGACAAGGACCAAATTGTGATGCTAGACGACTGGATCGGAGCATCTCCAAAACTGCAGCTCTTGTGGGGTGTTCCCGGTCTGCAGTGGTCAGTATCTATCAAAAGTGCTCCAAGGAAGGAACAGTGTTGAACCGGAGACAGGGTCATGGACGGCCAAGGCTCTTTGATGCACGTGGGGAGCGAAGGCTGACCCATGTGGTTCGATCCAACAGACAAGCTACTGTAGTTCAGATTGCTCAAGAAGTTAATGCTGGTTCTGATAGAAAATTGTCAGATTACTCAGTGCATCACAGTTTGTTGCATATGGAGCTGCATAGCTGCAGACCAGTCAGGGTGTCCATGCTGACCCCTGTCCACCGCCGAAAGAGACAACAGTGGACACATGAGCATCAGAACTGGACCATGGAGCACTAGAAGAAGGTGGCCTGGCCAATGTTCTGCTGGGAAACCTTGGGTCCATGTGGATGTAACTTTGACACGTACCACCTACCTAAGCATTGTTGCAGACCATGTACACCCTTTCATGGAAACGGTATTCCCTGGTGGCTGTGGCCTCTTTTAGCAGGATAATGCTCCTGCCACAAAGCAAAAATGGTTCAGGAACGGTTTGAGGAGCACAACAATGAGTTTGAGGTGTTGACTTGGCCTCCAAATTCCCCAGATCTCAATCCAATGGAGCATCTGTGGGATGTGCTGAACAAACAAGTCCGATCCATGGAGGCTCCACCTCGCGACTTACAGGACTTAAAGGATCTGCTGCTAACATCTTGGTGCAGATACCACAGCACACCTTCAGGGGTCTAGTGGAGTCTGACGGGTCAGGGCTGTTTTTGCAGCAAAAGGGGGACCAACACAATATTAGCTGCATAGTCTTCACGTTATAAAAAATATTAGGCTGCTGTCACTTTAAGAGCAAATGCACGGATCAAATATACTGTTACACATACGTTTTCTTTCTCAACTATTTACGTTGACTTAAGATATAAATGACTGTGTTTACGTGGATAATGGCAAAGATGGGCATTTTTACATGTAAGTATGAGTATTTAACAGTTCAAGCCGAATTACGCATCAAAACAACTTGCACGTATACTGAAATGAGATCTCTATTGCTGCTTATTGCTCTTCGACGGTTTAAAATCACTTGTTTTTAAACCGTAATGCTTAAAACCAGATTATGTGACAAATTTCTACTGGTTAATCGTGTCTACTGGTATATTGCCCATCCCTAGTCCAGATGTTAGAAGGATCATAAAAACATTCAAATTTACAAAAAAAAAAATTAAAAAACAAGAAAAGAAAGGAAAGACTTATGGCAGTGGGCAGTTACCAGCAAATAAAAATTAGTCCTAATATTTTAAATTATTTCAGTAAATTAAATAAAATTGTTCACATTTCTGACCGCTCAAGACCCAAGCTTTTATCAGCGAGTAAAGATATTGTAGGAAGTAATACAATAAAATAAAATGTCCGAAGAAGCTGGCATGGTGTTAAAAAGCAAACAAACAAATCCAAATCTAATCATGTACATGTCCAAGAGCTAAAGTCACACAATAATTTTGTTAATTTTTGAAATTTTATTTAAAATTTATTTTTCAAATTAACTCAAGTATAGTTTTCCCCATGAAAATAGCAAAGAAGTTGTCATGGCATTAAAAAACAAACAAACAAACAAACAAATAAAAAATGTACTGTTTGAATGTCCAAGAGCTAAATTCACACATTGATTTCGTTTTTTTTTTTTTTTTTTTTTTTTTTTACATTTTATTTAAAATTTCTTTTTAAAATGAACTCTACTATCTCTTTTCCCCGTGAAAATAGCAGAAGAAGCTGAGATGGCATTAAAAAACAAACAAACAAACAAATGAACAAATCCAAATCTGATCATTTACATGTTTTAGAGCTGAAGCCGCACATTAATTTTGTTAATAATATGCAGCTTCAGTGCATTTCAAATTAGCAAAATGGGGCAAAGCATGAGGAATATGAAATCATCTGTACAGTGATCCATAAATTAAACTCGATACGCTCTATTAAGTTCTCACTCTCACTCTCACTCTCCCTCTCTTGTTCTTGTTCATGAGTGTGAAATCTTCAGTCTAGGCCTGTAAATGAATGAGTCTGGGATCTTTGTTCTAGCGTTTTCGTTTACCAATTAAGAATGCTTGTGATGTCACTTCCTGTTTAGTTCCACACCAACAGAACTGGTAATGGACCATCTGATGTCTATTTTGGACAGAAATGAGAGGATATTTTTCCAGAATTATCTGGCTAAACTATAGATGATCCACGAGTTGCAGAGTTGTGAAGAAGCGTATCAGTTTGAAACGTAGCGGAAAGCAATTTTGTTGTGAATGGATATGAATGAATTTGCAAAATGATTTTTTTCACGCTGAATTTCAATAATTTTAAAGGCGCCATTAAACAGCTTATAGACAATCAGTGTGAAAAATGAATCACTCACCTTTCATTGTTTGCTTTATGAAAGCTAATTACTTTTGTTAGATACCATGAATAATTGATAGCAATGAATCATTTTCTGAATTTAGATGTAGCTTGTAGATTAAATTCAAGACGGGAAAAGATTAAACCGCAGCAACACGAGAGTATGGACAGAATTTAAATGCCAGATTTTTTTTTACATGCATCATCAGTGATTGATGTGAGCCGTCAGCAGCTCAGACGGCCAGCAGAGAGTGAGATATTGATCTGACAGAAGCTTCTTCAGAATAGATGATCACTTTTGATTGAATATGTATAAACTGATAAACACAGCAAGATCATTTAACCCTCTGGTGCTGCTCGAGTGCTGGTCAAAAATGACCTTTTTTATTATTTCAATGACATGAATGTACTATATTTTAGTTTGATAATGTTTTTTATTTAATAGTTTGTATTTTATGCTACTAAATTATATTTCTAATCCTTTTATTCACTTTTTGAGCATAGAAAACGAAATGTCCAACTTAAACGGTCATAAAACTGAAGTTTGGTCTCTTTTTAAACACGACACTTGGCAGATTATTGCTGGAAAAAAATTGGTTAACTTAAAGTTATAGAATTTTACATTTATTTATGAATAAATAACTATTTTTATATGAAATATATATTTTTCCAAAACACATTTCTAAAATCATGAGAAAATCAAAGCCATAAACAAATTGTTCTCCAAATTTGAGGTTGAGATCTCAAAAAAATGAGCTTTCAGTAAGATTTTGTTTGGGCGCAGTACCACACGTTTCCACTAGATGAAATTCGTGTCCCTTTCGTTTTCAATGCGCTTTTTTTGTGTACACATAGCAAGTACAAAAACCTTTACCAAGTTTTTTACCATTCCGACTAGGTAAAAAATTAAAAAAAAAAAAAAAATCCCAAAACAAACAAAAAAATTAGTGAAATCCTAGATTTACAAAATGTGGATTACCATTAAGGCAATATGAAGGTATGAAAATATTTAGTAAAAATATGTAATATATAGTTTTAGAGTTTATTCAGGATGTTTTGTGGGTTTGCTCTTAGTGTGTGTGTGTGTGTGTTATAAACCTGCGGCTGTAGGTTTTTCTCTAGTGAATATTTTAGATGTCTTGAATTGCACACACACACTGACTGCAGTTACGTCTTAACCCCCCCTCCAACACACACACACACACACACACACACACACACACACACACACACACACACACACACACACCATTCATTCACTCTCTCCAAGTTGCTGCTTGTTTGTTAAGTCACCCTTCTGGAACATTCTCTCTGTGTTGCAAACATTGCAAGAATGTGTTTGCATATATCAGACGGGCTGATTAATTCTGCTTGCACTTGGATCATTTGAGATTATCAGCATCATCTATTTCCACTTGATCCTCAAGGCCTGTCAGTGGATCATTTTGGTAAAATCTTGAGTAAATATTGTGTATAGTAAACGTACATCATTCTTGTGCACATCTCGTTTACTGGCCACCGTACTCTCTAGATATCGATGTCTGGTCGACCGCTCGTATTTTTGCATTATTTTCTCTTCTCTTTCCATGCCTGCACTGGTGTGTGTGGTTTGGACACTGATGGAGAACTGCAGCAGAGCTCTTTCTGTGTTGTCGAGAGTCAGAGAGAGTTATTTATACACTTGATGTGTCTGGATGCGCATCTAGTTTAAATTACAAAGCCAGTTTTATTGTCATTTTTAGCACATGGCATGGCAATGTATAAAAATGAAACATTCAATCAGGAAACAACAATAACAAGTAGTAGATGGCCACGAGGACTAAAACAATAAATATCACACACACACACAGTTAATACTAAAAGAATATATAATATATACATTGCATGTTTTCCAAACCGCTGGTCCAATGTGGGTACAGCATAATAATAACAAACGTGAATAACATTAATTGGTTATTAATTTGTTTCATTAAAGGGGACCTATAATGCCCCTTTTCACAAGATGTTATATAAGTCTCTGGTGTCCCAGAATGTGTGTGTGAAGTTTCAGCTCAAAATCCCCCACAGATCATTTATTATAGCTTGTCAAATTTGCCTCTATTTGGGTATGAGCAAAAACACGCCGTTTTTGTGTGTGTCCCTTTAAATGCAAATGAGCCGCTGCTCCCGGCCCCCTTTCCAGAAGAGGGCGGAGCTTTAACAGCTCGTGCTTCAGTTGCTCAACAACAACAAAGCTGGAGAATCTCACACAGCCAAAATGAGGATTGTCAGTAACGGTGTTCAGCCTTACATTGTTCAAACTGGAGTCGACACTGATGGAGAGACTCAGGAAGAAGTTACAACTTTTAGAATGAAACTGGACGTTTCTGAATGGTTAGTGGATAAATTTATGTAGTTGCTGTGGAGTTGATTCAACTCATCCACTAGCATGTGTCGTCATGTTCATCTTTTGTGCAAATCCAGTGCTGAATTGATCCTCGTTTGTGAAGCAGTCCGGCGTAAAATGACGGCATCAACATCACTCTACTACAACAACTCTTTCTCTTCTCTAAAGCAGCCCAACATGGCCCCGCCCCCTATGTTCTCGGGGGCGGGTTTATGTAAATTTTGGGGTTTGTGATGTCACTAACCCAGGAAGAAGCTCGATGTAGTCCCTACCAGCCATTTGTTGTAGTCCTTAAAAAGCGATTTCTGTAAAGAAAATCTCTCTCTTTGCATTGAACTTTGAGCGTCGTAACTTTGCAGATGTTCTTTATGATCAAACAGCAACATTACACACTAACTAAAGTAAAAAAAAACTAAAATCATAATCAACCACCCCTTTAAGGTTTATACATGCTCGTTTCCATAAATCTTTTAATTACTACTGGAGCTGCCAGTTTGCTAAGTTTCAAATAATTAAACAGCAAACACAAACTATGCAAAAGTCACTTGTTTTAATTCACTCCTTCAAGTGAACTATATTAGGAATAGTGAATGAGGGTATGGGGGGCAATTTCGGACACGGCCCTTGGTAGCCACATTGGACCAGCGGTTTGGAAAATGGATGGAAGGATGATTCAGCTGCAAGCGCCATCTTCTGGTCAGATGCGGGAATTCATTCGGTGCACGACTCTCACAGTGCATTATGGGTATTGTCTAGCCATTGGGCTTACATCGGTAGTATTGTGGTGCATTGTGGGATTGAATGAGTGCACTTGATAATGTCCACTATGGTTTCAGCCACCACTACAAATGGCTGTCCCCTCAAATAGTGCTCTATTTAAGGGTATGGGGGGTGATTTCGGACACAGCCCTGGTCTTTTCACGATCCGCTCAGAGAAAAAGCTTGAAGTGACCAGGTGTGAACAGGCCCAATCAGTCTGCAAATCAGCCTATATAGGTCAGTCTTCGGGGTAATGGATAGACTAATTATCAAGTAAACAACTCGGCCACTCAAATGTCAGCAGGTTTGATTTCAGTAACATCAATAAAATGCAACTTGGAATAAGTGAATTGTGTTTTTAGTGACCTTTCGTCTGAGTCAGATTTAATCTTCACTCTGCGGTCATCATGACACCTGCGCTCATTTTTTGAAGCAGTGTAAAAAACAATGCTTACTGCTCAAACTTGCACAAAATGTTATAATTAATACAATAATTAAAAATATATTAATATTGGTTGCTTGTTCTTGATAGTGTAAGTAAATGATTTGTCATTAACATGTACAAAATCACAGAAAATGTCCTCTTTGTGTCATTATAAGCTGAATATAGCTTTAGGAAGATGGCTGAAGTGGAACAGAATGTAATGGGTTTTTACACGGCTGGAGTGATGAGAAGTGTGTGATTAACGTTTGTCTTAATTAGTGATGCGTCAAGCCTTGATTTGCGCAGTGTAATTTCTCACTACTGTCGACCACAACCGTGTGTGTGTGTGTGTGTGTGTTTGAGAGAGGTGTGTGTATTTCTCTGGATATATTTCACTCTTGCTCTCAAAAAATGGAGCTCTTCTCCTTTTCTGTGTTAGTACAAAGATTATGCTAATTCAGATTATGCAAACTAGTTAAACCGAGGATTACAGTGAAGTGAGAGTGTGTGTGTGTGTGTCATGACACTGAAAACGAGTCCTGCGGATTTAGAACAGCCGCCATATAATAGGTGTATGAAATGTTGTAGTAAAAGTGTTGTGATGTAGTATTTCCTTTTGTATTTATTTATTTATGAATACATGAATTTGAATGTCAAGCTGCAGGTGATGCTGTTTGGTTTTGTGGATGTTTGTCTCCATCTAGTGGCCATTTTAACCTCCAACTGGAATAATGATTAAATAACAGAGAATTTTTTTCTTCATAACAAGAATATTTTTTTTTTATAACAAGAATATTTTATTTAACTGAAATTAAAAAGAAAACAGAAAATATAACATATTTATTTATTTATTACTATCATATATTTCTCTTTACTCTTCACTGTAGCGGATGTCAGGCATCAGAAGGTTAACATTGTAGATACACAAATAAACCAAAGGCAGTAGAAACATGCAGTTTCATGAATTAAAGGTGCTCTACTTTATGATTCTATGAAATAAATATTAATCACCAGTAATGAATTAATTCATGTTTTGGTATATTTGGATCTGGATTAATATATCTTTTGTTGTCTCTGTGCATCGTACATGAACTTCGCCATCTAAACGAGGCTCGTTAATCAAACCGGCAGCGCTCCTTGTGTGTGTGTATGTGTGTGCATGTGTGTGTGTGTGCGCATGTGTGTGTGTGTGCATGTGTTGACTTGTTCTTCCTCATAACAGTTACTTTTCTTTAGGAGGACATTGTGATGTAATTCTGATGTGATGTTTATTGTGAATTGTTTTATAGCAACAATGTTCGGATCTACAAACCATGGTATTTAATTTTCATTCTTCTCTCACACACACACACACACACACACACACACACTCAATGAGTTGACATTGTTCTTAATGTCCTACCTGAGGGCAGGACTCACCTGGGGCTGCAGTCTCACCTGAGAGTGTGAAGGACACAAACACACACACACACTCCGCTCAGGCTTCTGCGTCATTCAGAATCCATAATTCATGAATGTGAATTCAAGTATTTCGAATTTGCATTTAAGGGAATTAAAATGGAATGATATTAATAGAGCTGCATTTTTTCAGTGTGAATTACTGGTAACACTTAAATCTTCCAATAAGGTCTCATTTGTTAACATTATTAATGCTTTCACTAACGTTAACTAATAATGAGCAATACAGTACAGTTATTACAGTATTTATTAATCTTTGTTAATGTTTAAATAATTTTATCCCTTAAAACTCATCTTTGAACACCAAAATGACACATTTAAACGTTTTTTCCTGTGAAAAAAATTCTTCATTCCTTAAAAAAGCTTGAATGAAACTCGACACCCTTGCTTAATTTAGTATGTGCTGATCTATGAATATGCTAATTAGCCCCGCCTCCACTCGCTCACATGAGCTCAGAGATCCACTCGGTCAACTTACTGAGGTAAAACTTGCACAATGGCATTACTCTTTACAACATCGGCCACATAACAATGATTAATATGATTAGTATGTTATCAAACAGCTAATAATGTGTTGCTCATGTTACACAAACCATGTTCCCGTTCGCCATTTCAAGAATCAGACAGCTGCCTTCTAAAAATCATCCTTACAAACGCTATGAACAACTCAGAACGTCAGTGGAGAAAGGCTTATAGTTCATCATAAATCTAGCGTTAGTGTCAGTTCTGGCAGGTCACGTCAGTCAAGCTTGCATCAGCTGACTCCCAGGTGACTTGCGTCTACCTATAGGAATACGACGCCTATTACGGCATCTATATATAAGATCCTCAGTATTATCAGCAGCTATTGCATTTCTCAGGAGCAAATTACCCTCCTCCATCCCCAGCTCCTCCTCTCTTCAGTCAGGATTGGCCTTATTATTTCCCCTGAATCAGACTCATTCTCGAAAAATGTGTATGTTAAATCATGACATTTAATGATATCTGCATGTTGGTCCTGTTCTGTTTACCCTGGGGGGTTTATTGCTGCTCTCCCTGCTCTTATCCATGCTAGGCTGCATGGATGCGCAGGGAGTTCTTGCCCAGAACAGAACCATACCGCCAATACGAACTCTATGCATTATCTATCATATTTGACGATAGTGGTCCTGACAGAACATCGTAATATACATCATACACTTGCTCTATTGATAATTTGAAAACAGTTTGATGGACATTTTATAGTGCTGTATTGCAAAATGAAAATATGTTTGACAATATCTCAATAGATTTTTTAAAATCATATATGAAAATTATTCATTCGGTCATTCAGGTCAGCCGTCCGTCCATCCATCCGTCCATCCATTCGTCCGTCTATCCATCCATCCGTTCATTCGTCTGTCCATCCATCCATCTTTTTCATATTTATAAACATATATTTTGTGTTAATTGTTTTGATACTGAGTTTAGAATATTTTTAGAATATATTTTATTATTACTCAAAATATCAGGGAATGGCATTAACAGTGAAAATTAATGTGTAATTATTTGTGTTGTTCTACTTTTGTGTGATTTCTGTGAATTGTAATTCTGTAAATTGCTTTAACATTTTGTCTGATGTTCAATTCATATTCATACTCATGTTTTGAAAATGGGCAAATTCTGTATTTTGCTCAACTCTGATTGTCCAGCACAATGAATATTTGATAAATAGCACAGTGAATATTTCTGAAACACAAACAAACAGAGAGAGAGAGAGAGAGAGAGAGAGAGGGAGAGAGAGAGAGAGGACAAACTGGGAAACAAAGAATCAGATGTCAAAGAGGTGAGAGAGAGAGAGAGCTGTATATAAAGATGGATGCTCAGCAAGTACAGAAAGAGACAGCAATGAAAGCAAGAGGAGAATAAGGATATTACGGCTAGTAAAGGGAATCAGGAGTGATGGAGAAAGGAGAGGGAGAAGGACTGCAAACTTTAGCTATAGTGCTGCTGTTGTGTGGAGCTCTGAAACTTCTGCACACGCTCGGACTCATCAGCACTGACGGTGAGTCTCGCACACATAGTGACATTGAGTCTTATTGTGAGTTTCAACAGAGAGATGAACAGTTTGGATGGATGAAGTTTTTGATGTTTTATCAGACGGTTATGTGGGTTTAGCAGAATTAAAACCTGACTGCGATTCAAACAGACGTTGGATAATGAATTTGTGCCACGTTTGATATTTGCTGTATCAGATTTAACCTCTGCCAGAGAGTCACATTTTTCACACTGTAATTCTTCTGTGGAAAAATGAATTTCACCAGCTGCGGAATAAGATCAAAAGAGAGAAATGTTCATCATGTTTATAGCAAACAGGGAAAATGTTTTAGACTTAATTGTTGCAGGATTTGTTTTATTTGCAGATTATGTAAATTATAATTATATATATATTTTTGGACTTCCATATATATGTAGTAAATTTCACAAATAATTACAAAGAAATGGCAAGTAATGCATTGAATTAAACATGAATTTCAAAGTAGAAAGGCATACTTCAATAACCTTTGTTTTATTTGCAATTTTGACAAATCATTTTTTTTTTTACATTGTACAGTTGTGCTATGAGTGTTCTTGCAGATTTGTGTATTTGTGCAAGTGTGTGTGTGTGTGTGTTAGAGAGAGTGCAGTGCTGGAAAGGACATTGGGCAGCAGTGAGAGCCTCAGGCACATGACCTTTGACCTCACCTGTGTGTGTCCTTCAGTGCTCTAACACACACACACACACACACACACACACACACACACACACACACACACACACACACACACACACACACACACCGTCCGTCCTTATGTATGATGATTAACATGCAAAAAAATCCTAGCCATGTGTCACCTTCACATTTCAAACTCTATGTCTGTTTGAGCTTTATGTGGTACAGTAGAGTTTATATGCAGAAGAGTTATTGAGAAACTATTATAGTTTTTATTAATTGTTTGCATTTTTATATTTTCTGTTTTAATTTTAGTAAGTTTTTTTTTTTTTTAAATGTCTGTTTAGTATTTAGTCATTTTATTTCAGTTTTAGTTTTATTTCAGTTTTAATTCAAATGAGAAATGTTGGCTTGGCAACTAGCTGAAAGTTTTAAACTTTTATTTAATCATTTTAATTTATTTAATAATCCTGTTATTAAAAATGCGTATGTAAACATACTGAAAGATATTTTGAAAGGTCAGATAGCTTGTGATGTCTCTCGTTGTTATTTTAGATAAAAGCGCATCTGTTAAATGAATAAATGTAAATGAACAAGTGATCCGATGCTGTGAATGTCAAACGTGTTTTCCTGCGGTGTGGCGGTGCTGCTGTCGTCATCTTCAACACACATGGGACTTCCTCTGTACTTGTTCCTTTCTGAAGCCAATGATTCAGTGCTTCAAATCCAGGACAACAGCTCTCACTGTGTGTTATTTTGGAGACAGTGCATCTCATACAGACTTTTAGATCTACATTAGCCTTCAGAAGTTTGGGGTTGGTAAGATTTTTTTTAATGTTTTTGAAAGAAGTCTCTTCTGCTCACTAAGGCTGCATTTCTTGATCAAAAATACAGTAAAATCAGTAATGTGAAATATTATTACAATTTAAAATAGCTGTTTTTTACTTGAATAAATTGTAAAATGTAATTTATTCCTGTGATCAAAGCTGAATTTTCAGCATCATTACTCCCGTCTTCAGTGTCACATGATCCTTCAGAAATCATTCTGATATGCTGATTTGCTTTGATTATTATTAATAAATAAACCATATTTTTTTCTGGATTCTTTGATGAAATGACAAGTTGAAAATAACAGCATTTATTTAAAATATAAATCTTTTGTAACATTATAAATGTTTTTATTGTCACTTTTGATCATTTGAATGTGTCCTTGCAGAATAAAAGTATTAAATACTTCTTACTGACCCCAAACTTATGATCAGTAGTGTATGTCAATCAAAATACTAAACAATAAGGTCCAGAGATGAAATAGATGTGTTCTGGGATGATTATCTATTTTTGTATGTTTGCTATTTGTATATTTCATGGATCTGTTAAGACATTAATTTACATGCCTATTTTTTTTTACATGGTATTTTTTGGAGTTTTTTTTTTTAAATGTTACACTGCATATTGCATTTTATTAACATCATTATATGTAAAAGAGCACATTATCATTATAATTTTAAAATGTAATTTACTCTGCCTCTGAAATGATAGAGACATTTTTTTTTACCATGTAATTAATTTATTTCACTTTTTTATTGAATATATATTAAATGCATCATATACCAATGAAATACTATGGATTGCACATATTTTATTGTAAATGTTTTTAATCTCTGTGTGTGTGTAGATAGGGTGGATGATGATCTGGAGCTGTCTGTAGTATGCCACCGTCCGGAGGGATTGGAGCAGCTGGAGGCTCTAACGAAATTCAACAAGAAAGAGCTGCAAGTGCTGTATAGAGGCTTTAAAAATGTATGCAGGCTCACACACATGTAGACATGATTTCCTGCTGTAAAAATCAAACTCACATACACATGCACTTGTGTGTTTTCTCATTGATTCTCAGGAATGTCCCAGTGGTGTGGTCAACGAGGAGACGTTCAAACAGATCTACTCGCAATTCTTTCCTCACGGGGGTCAGTGTGTGTTTGCAGTTTATCTATCCATTTCTCTCTCACAGCACTGACATTGCTTGATTATGGAGTTACAAAGTTTTCATCATTAGTTAACATTATCTTGCTTACAACAGTGAGCAGTAGCGGTCTTTGCTACGTTTCTTCTGTTTGACTTGAAACGAGCCTCGCAATAGAAGTGGCCACAAGTGTAGGAAGTTAACCACCAAAATAAATATAAATGCCCCCAAAATTTAAGATACGGGGCAAAAATTATCTCTGTGTGAGTTCTTGTTTTTAATATTTATAAAGGATATAGCTAGTTAAGCGATATCACACGAGCAAGAGTGCAGTTTTACCGAATATCAGCGCAATTGCAAATGTGATATCAGTTTTAGACAACAGTTCAATAAACAAGAAGTTAATATTAGGTAACTTACATTTTAGCCTCAGAATATTGTCTGTTTTTGCTCTACTTCACCAAAGAAAATACAAACCCGATTCCAAAAAAGTTGGGACACTGTACAAATTGTGAATAAAAAAGGAATGCAATAATTTACAAATCTCATAAACTTATATTTTATTCACAATAGAATATAGATAACATATCAAATGTTGAAAGTGAGACATTGTGAAATGTCATGCCAAATATTGGCTCATTTTGGATTTCATGAGAGCTACACATTCCAAAAAAGTTGGGACAGGTAGCAATAAGAGGCCGGAAAAGTTAAATGTACATATAAGGAACAGCTGGAGGACCAATTTGCAACTTATTATGTCTATTGGCAACATGATTGGGTATTAAAAGAGCCTCTCAGAGCGGCAGTGTCTCTCAGAAGTCAAGATGGGCAGAGGATCACCAATTCCCCCAATGCTATGGCGAAATATAGTGGAGCAATATCAGAAAGGAGTTTCTCAGAGAAAAATTGCAAAGAGTTTGAAGTTATCATCATCTACAGTGCATAATATCATCCAAAGATTCAGAGAATCTGGAACAATCTCTGTGTGTAAGGGTCAAGGCCGGAAAACCATACTGGATGCCCGTGATCTTCGGGCCCTTAGACGGCACTGCATCACATACAGGAATGCTACTGTAATGGAAATCACAACATGGGCTCAAAAACATTGTCGGTGAACACAATCCACCATGCCATTCGCCGTTGCCGGCTAAAACTCTATAGGTCAAAAAAGAAGCCATATCTAAACATGATCCAGAAGCGCAGGCGTTTTCTCTGGGCCAAGGCTCATTTAAAATGGACTGTGGCAAAGTGGAAAACTGTTCTGTGGTCAGACGAATCAAAATTTGAAGTTCTTTTTGGAAAACTGGGACGCCATGTCATCCGGACTAAAGAGGACAAGGACAACGCAAGTTGTTATCAGCGCTCAGTTCAGAAGCCTGCATCTCTGATGGTATGGGGTTGCATGGTTGCGTGTGGCATGGGCAACTTACACATCTGGAAAGGGACCATCAATGCTGAAAGGTATATCCAAGTTCCAGAACAACATATGCTCCCATCCAGACGTCGTCTCTTTCAGGGAAGACCTTGCATTTTCCAACATGACAATGCCAGACCACATACTGCATCGATTACAACATCATGGCTGCGTAGAAGAAGGATCCGGGTACTGAAATTGCCAGCCTGCAGTCCAGATCTTTCACCCATGGAAAACATTTGGCGCATCATAAAGAGGAAGATGCGACAAAGAAGTCCTAAGACAGTTGAGCAACTAGAAGCCTGTTTTAGACAAGAATGGGACAGCATTCCTATTCCTAAACTTGAGCAACTTGTCTCCTCAGTCCCCAGACGTTTGCAGACTGTTATAAAAAGAAGAGGGGATGCCACAAAGTGGTAAACATGGCCTTGTCCCAACTTTTTTGAGATGTGTTGATGCCATGAAATTTAAAATCAACTTATTTTTCCCTTAAAATGATACATTTTCTCAGTTTAAACATTTGATATGTCATCTATGTTGTATTCTGAATAAAATATTGAAATTTGAAACTTCCACATCATTGCATTCTGTCATTTATTCACAATTTGTACAGTGTCCCAACTTTTTTGAAATCGGGTTTGTAATTCTAAACAAATCCACAGTAGAGTATGGAGCCCCGCACATAACATGCAGGAAAAAAAAGTAAATTGTGTGCACGCTTTACTAAGTCGTTCCCTTGATTTACTAAATCGTGTGCATTAGGAATGAATTAGTAAGTCGTGCGCACAGTTTATTAATCGTGAGCACAAAAAGTTTAATTATAATTTCAAGAGGTCTTATATTTAAGGACGGAAAACGGGAATATATATGATTGTTTATAATGTTTAATCATCCCTTTTCTTAAATGGTTTAAAGGCTGAAATCTGAGGTTTTTTATTTTATAAAAGTTTATAAAACTTTGTTTTTTTGAACTGTAATGTTTAAATCAGTCATTTTACTGTTACTATGTTACTATAGGCATTGCCCTAACACCCCCATACAGTAGTCCCCATAAAGGTCTCAAAAAGTCTTACATTTGTTTTAAAAACCCTGTCGATACCCTCTCTCTCTCTCTCTCTGTGTGTGTGTGTGTGTGTGTGTGGTCTCTCTGCAGACGCCAGCACATACGCACATTACCTGTTCAACGCCTTCGACTCTACCCAAAGCGGATCAATCAAATTTGAGGTGACATTTCTCTCCATTCACTCATTGTTCTTCACCCACTTTGTTATTCTATTGGTATTTTCATTTCTGTGTCAGCAGGGGTTTTTGATTGCGTCATTATTGATAAATCACTCCTCTTGGCCCATTGTTTCTCTTTCTCTCTGTCAGGACTTTGTAACGGCTCTGTCCATCTTGTTGAGAGGAACAACAACAGAGAAGTTACAGTGGACCTTCAACCTGTACGACATTAACAGAGATGGTCTCATTAATAAAGAGGTGTGTTTGATCGTATACTTCTACTGTATTCTACTTATATTCCAGAGCGACTTACGGTATATAATGTGAATAACATCAGGCACACAAAACATGCTCAAAGCGAACTCTTTTGGATTTGTGTTGAATGAGAGATGTCCATTTGTACAGTGCATTTCCCACATTCTGATAGTTTTGCTTCAAATCATTTAATTCAGGATTTTGGTGTTTATACTAAATGTTGTCTATAATTTGTGTTTGTTTTATGCTTATATTTTTAATTCCTGTTCTGTTTTGACTACTGTTAAAGTCTGACATTTGAAATTATAATCAGAAAAACCTGTTTACAGTACGTTGAGACAAAAAGCAAAAAAGTTTGCAAATGTGTTTTTGTTGAGTATCATATTTGAAACATCAAGCTTTTATGGCTCTTATGATATAGTGTGAATATGGAGCTCAAACTCAAGGAGGAAAAAACACCTCAGTTTTGTTCAGAAGCCCAAACTGAGCAAAAATATGCAATTTAGTGCAGATGCTGATATTCAAATGGATAAAAAGTAAGATTAAATTCTGATAGCTTGTAATGTAAATGTAAATCAATGATCAATCGATGTCATACTGTCTTGTTGGATAGGTTGCACAGCTGGCTGGGTCTCTCCAGGATGGTATTCAATTGGTTTAGATTTTACTTAACTAATCGTGCCCAGTTTGTTAGTCTGGGAAATCATAAATTTGATACCGTACCAGCTTGACAGGGAGTTCCCCAGGGTTCAGTGTTGGGCCCAACTTAATTAAAGGTGCCGAAGAACATGTTTTCAAAAGATGTAATATAAGTCTTAAGTGTCCCCTGAATGTGTCTGTGAAGTTTCAGCTCAAAATATCCCATAGTTTTTTTTGTATTCATTTTTTTAACTGCCTATCATTATATATGCACCGATTCAGGGTACGCGGCCCCTTTAAATCTCGTGCTCCATGCCCCAAGAGCTCGCGCTTGCCTTAAACAGCATAAACAAAGTCCACACAGCTAATATAACCCTCAAAATGGATCTTTACAAAGTGTTGGTCATGCAACATGTCTAATCGCGTAAGTATAGTATATATTTGGATGTTTACATTTAATTCTGAATGAGTTTGAGGCTATGCTCCATGGCTAAAGCTAACATTACACACTGTTGGAGAGATTTATAAAGAATGAAGTTGTGTTTATGAATTATACAGACTGCAAGTGTTTAAAAATGAAAATAGCGATGGCTCTCTTGTCTCCGTGAATACAGTAAGAAACGATGGTAACTTTAACCACATTTAACAGTACATTAGCAACATGCTAACGAAACATTTAGAAAGACAATTTACAAATATCACTAAAAATATCATGTTATCATGGATCATGTCAGTTATTATTGCTTGCTTGCTTACCTAGTCTGATGATTCAGCTGTGCACAGATCCAGACGTTAATACTGGCTGCCCTTGTGTAATGCCTCGATCATGGGCTGGCATATGCAAATATTGGGGGCGTACATATTAATGATCCTGACTGTTACGTAACAGTCAGTGTTATGTTGAGATTCGCCTGTTCCTCGGAGGTTGTTTAAACAAATGAGATTTATATAAGAAGGAGGAAACAATGGAGTTTGAGACTCACTGTATGTCATTTCCATGTACTGAACTCTTGTTATTCAACTATGCCAAGGTAAATTCAATTTTTGAATCTAGGGCACCTTTAACACTCAAATTTACATCAACACTAGCCCAGATGTCTGCTGCACATTAGCTGTTTATAAAGACTTATAAAGACTTAATGAATATAAAGATTGTGTGCAACAGATTTTTTTGCAAAGTTTTAATCATATTGATCATTTAGAGATCTTACAAAATGTGTGTATGTAATATGATACAGTCGGCTTTATAGGGTTAAATTTAAAGTTTGTTTACAGTTTTAAAATGCATGTTTACAGTGTTTGTAAACTTTTTTATTTACCAGTGTTTTACATTACTTCTGAATGTAATTATAAAATGTGACTTGCCTGTTTTTTTCCTCTCAAGAATGCAATTTTGACAAAATGTGCCTTATTTTACGTTAAATACCGTAGTCAAAAGTTTGGACACATCTATTCATTCTTTATGGTGACTGTTTTCCACATTTTAGCATAATAGTGCTATAATTTAAACACATCTGAATTATGTAGTAATCATGTTTTTTTGAATAATAATATTGTATGAATGTGTATGTTTTGCTCCAGGAGATGACCGATATAGTGAAAGCCATATATGACATGATGGGCCGCTTCACGTATCCTGCTCTGAAGACAGACACCACCAAACAGCACGTGGATGCTTTCTTTCAGGTCAGACTCTGATAGTACAGCTTGAATATTATCACATATTATACTACGGGGTTGTTAAATGCTTGAATCTGATTGGTTGACAAACGTTCTAAGGTGTGCAATTATTTTCAGGGAAACGCACGGCTAAAGTAGTTCCGGCAGGTTTTGACCGCATTACAGTTCCATATCACTTCGCCAAATGATTTAGTTATTTCAAAGGTCCTTACAGACTACAACAACAAAAGAACTAAAACCCACAACGACACTGACCGAACTAATAAATATAATAAACAATACCATAAAAACAACAAATTAGTACCATGTTTTTGCCACAAAATGACATTTTATTATGTACGGAAAGCACATACTCTTTCTCTCACTCAAACGCACACACTACAGTACGGACACTCGCACAGAAATGTTGTTGTCAGCGCTGATCTGATGATTTGATCAGTAATATAGTTTATCAACTTAAAAGCTACAAGATATTCCTCACTAGTGAGATAATAACAGTGCTGTTCTTGAAGCAGATAAACTTACAGTTTCGCTATTAGTAGAGACGCTGTCGAACACTGTTGAGAGATGCACAGACTCGGGTAATTCACAAACGCGTCATGCAAATAACTGCATTAGTCTGCTATAAATGGCTCAAGCCTCTGTTACTAGCTCTAAAATGACATTTTGGAATTAGCAATGGAGGCGTGGGATGAGATACGTAAGAATTTAGTCCCACACACAAGAGTTTTAAGGAGAAAACCTGACAAATGTCTTGAAATACAACATCTGAACAATGTCTTGAGGTGTGGTAACTGTAGTATGTGCATCATTAGTTTCTAATAATTCAATTATTCCTTACTCATTACATTATAAATCACTATTTGTATAAAGACAGATGACTGTGTTTCCCTTTGCAGAAAATGGACAAGAACAGAGATGGATTCGTCACTCTTGATGAGTTTATCCTCTCCTGTCAAGAGGTACCATACAAAATTAGTATGCATGGAATAACTGAATGACCTAGACCTTTTGCAAAAATGTGCAGTATATAAGCAGAGTACAGTGCATTAAATACTGTGTTTCACAATGCAACACACACCTTCCAAGTTCAGTGTGATTAAGTGTACTGGAAATATTATAAACTGTTGTTTTTAACACCTTTTTCTTAACTTGTTAGATCAGAATATTGAAAGTGAAGACATTTTAAAAAGCAAAAATAAACATTTATTTCTAAGATTATAAAAAAAGAAACAATTGTGACAATGATGTAGACTTTCTCATTGCATACTGCTTCACGTACGATTTCTTTAAAAAGAATATAGTATATACTGTGCAGTGTGCAGTAAGCAGAACGCTAGTATTTCGTTCTAAGCATGTCACTTTCTTTCTCTCTTAAATGTAAGCAGTGCCCTCTAGTGTCAGAGAGTCAGTACTGTAGCATTGATTAAACAGCAGTTCAATTCTATTTTAAAGCAGCAACAAAAAATGAACTCCTCTACATGTTGTGAGTGAAAACAAATAACAGACTCTTCATTTTGCTTATTTGGAACATTATTCTATGTTGCATCATCATGAGTAATGATTATTTAATATCAGTCCTGGCCACTTAGCCATGCAAATAATTGTATGTATGAATTTATTTTATTTTTATATTTTTATTTCTTTCTTTCTTTATTTTATTTATTTTTAACTTTTTAAAATCTTATTTATTTTTGTATTATTTATTTAATTAATTTATTTATTTTATTGAACAATTTTAAATGTAAAAAAAAAATGTTAATAAAATAAAAATTATAAATAAATAATCCATCCATACCATCCAGTCCTATTTGAATTTATAAAATCTTTTGGGGCAGGGTTATTATAGTTTTGAAAATGTTACTTTTTTATTTTTTAATGTTAGTTTTGTTGAATATTAGGCCACTCCAGAATAAGTTTTTGTTAAAGTGAAGATTCTCCTTTATGTGCTTTATGCCAGACGTCCACATTTTCCCCCTCAGTTTTTATCTTTCAAAAATGAATTTTTCATTTTGTATTATTTGATTATTTTGGTACTTTTCATTTTTTTTTTTTGTACTAGAATACACAGATAGTCTAAAGACAGACTTTCTCTGCTTTTGCCTTTGTAATAGTTTTAAAGAATAATTAGCTTGTTTGTGTTCTTTCTTTCTGTCTCTTCCTCGTGTTTCTTTAGCCGTCTCTCATTAAATCTTTCCTTCTTTCTCTTTCTTCTGTTCATATTTTGTCTCTTCAGGATGAAAACATCATGCGATCACTGCAGCTCTTTGAGAATGTGATATAGAGCCACAGCAAGAGGAGGATGAAGGGAGGAAAAGGGAAATTAGTGAGAGAAACAAACCACTGAACTGTTGAATCTGACCAGTGTTCTGTTAACTTTTACCCCATCACCACCATGATAACTCTGGAAGTTTGACAGATGTCAAACAGCGGCTCCGTGCTTCACATGCCGGGAAAACGACATGTCCTTTAAACCCTGTTGTTCTGTTGCAGATGTGAGAATTGTGTGTCTATAACCAAAAAAAGCAACTAGTTAAGAGAACATGTGAGTAATTGTTTGTCAAAGCCGTGTTTACAAAAGCCCAGCGGGTTTCCATGAGGTCCTGTAGAAGCCAGCTGAACTCTTTCCACAGGACCGACTGAATTTACTGTGAGGGATTTAAAATTATGCATATGAAAATATGCATCAAACATCATATCCTGACGTTTGATGCATCCGAGCATTTGAGTTGTCCATGGTGGATTTTGTGTGTGTAACATCCGATGCACTCGACCTGTGATATTTCTCAAAAAGATGTGCGGAATATTGTAGCACATTATTGATGTGTCCGTCATTTAGGTAGAAATGTTCTGATCCAGTAGTATAAACAGCGTCTCGGTGGTTTTCTTATGAACGACCAGTCATTTAACTGGCTTTCTGCAGAAGTTGCTGAATCTGCGGTGAACCGTGAGCCAGTGTTACGCTGTGTTTCTGTTTCTGACAGTATTTGTGCATCTCGTCATCCGTCTCTGATCATCACTGCTCGCTGTTGATCTGATGTGTGTTCGTGTCCATCACTAGTGATAGTCTCGTCACTTGTACCCGTCTCTGTTGGCTTGTGGTCGCTCTTAGCTCCGCCCACTCGAATATCTGCCTTCTGATTGGTCTGTTTGTCTGTCAGAATCATGGGGTCTGTTTGTGGGTGAATCTCATGACATCATATCCAGGTCACATTTCACCCCGGTGTCCTCATAAATGAAATGCAGTGATTTATTGAAATATGCATAAATGAATGGCAGCAAGTTTCTTATTTTTTGATTTTGGGGTGAAATATGACTAATTGGTTTTGAGTTTCACTCTTGTGCAGATGAAGACTCTCCTTGTGAAAATGGATTTTGATTGACAGGTGCCGTAGCAAACTTTAGCAGTCACTATATTTGTGTGTTTAACTAATATTTATATAAATACATTTTATTTTTACTGTGTCAAAGCTGTGAATTGCCAAAACTTAGTACTGTTTTATACAGCCATAATGCCACCTTACTGTGACGTAATTTGTGAAGAGAGAGCATGAAAAAGAATAATAATAATAAAATTAATTTAAAGACAGCAAATAAAATGAATATAAATGTGTTGGATTAGTTTTGACATGCATGATGTTTAAACTCAACATGGAGAGCATTCACAATACATTTTACTTTATAATCTGACATAAATATTAAAAACATGTAAGGTGGTGCCCAATTTGTATTGAATTGATTAGATCAAGAAAGTAGGCATTATATGTATATATATATATATGTATGTATGTATATATATATATATATATATATATATATATATATATAAAAGAAAGTAAATATGGTCAATTTAGATTTCATTTTGACTTTATTAAACGATTCATTGCATCCCAAATAAAAGTTTGTGTTTACATATGTGTGTAGTATGTATATTTATTATGTATAAATTATTTATATGTATTTTATATATATATTTACATGTGTACATTCATGTGTGTGTATTTATATATACATAATAAATATGCACACATATATTATGTAAACACAAACTTTTATTTTGGATGCGATTAATGGTTTGACAGCACTACTATAAAGTAGCTGTTGAAAAGCTCCTAAAAATGTGAACAAGTACTTTTGTGCCAGGAAACCGAAGCCATCATGGTAAAATGTGTGTTCATCACGGTCACAAACAGTCCTGGCAGACTCTAATATGCTCCGATAACCTTAGTGTTGCTTTTTTATTATTATTATTATCGTTTCTGATCATTTTTTAGATCATATTATGATGAGCAATCACTGTGCCGGTACAGCGTGATGACTTTAAGTATACAGTAGCCTATGATATTTGATTTATTACACACATTGTATATTTTATACTCTGCAAAGTTGGCCTGAATGATCCGATTAGTAGCAGCAGTATCTATGTAAGACTGAATAAGCTTTATAGAGCACAGGTGCAGATTATTTTTCATGATAAAAGAGGAGACGGGCAAACCTGGTCTGAGGTGACAGAGAGACAGACGGTCAATCAGACAGACAGACTGAGGAGACGGGAAGCTTAAATATCCTCTTGTTGAAATGATGTATAAACTATTTAACAATAAAATTTTCAATGCATAATGCTGATTGTTCAGTGTTGTATTTTACACACCATTGCTTTTCCAGTTGAAAGCACGTCAACAACGACAGACATTAGGCGGTAATGTATCGTCACCATAATAGCACAAAATAATTACAATTTTTTTCATGACCAGTACGATATTTTGTAGACTTTCTCACAGACATCATTTGAACAGTTAATATATTTACAGAGCTGTGATTCAGATTGATTGCCAGTTAGTTTCTGTGAACGCTTCACCTTTTTTTCCAAAAGGAAGCATTACGTTTTTTGTCCGTAACAAACACAGAGACATCATTAGTTCACTTTTCCCACAAAAGTGCTTAGATGGTTTGAGATTTACAAATGCACCTCACATATAAAATAACTGGTCAAAAAGCCTGATTCATTTCAGATAAAGTGGTTTTATCATCTTAGTTCAATCTGTCCATTCGCAGTGAGTCTAAAGCTCCACGGGAGTGATTTTAAGCCAGTGTTGTGGAAGTTGGGGCCATTTTACCAGGTCTCTCTTGGGCCCAAGGCTGG
This sequence comes from Megalobrama amblycephala, assembly GCF_018812025.1. NCBI lineage: Eukaryota > Metazoa > Chordata > Actinopteri > Cypriniformes > Xenocyprididae > Megalobrama > Megalobrama amblycephala. The sequence continues at coordinate 16,163,641 of NC_063047.1, read as the reverse complement.
AGGTTCTGGAGGGCGTAGAGGGAGGAGTTATGCACACATAGAGGATCCGACGACACCGATTCGCTCATGGACTTCTGGAGGGCGTCGGCCTGAAGCTGAAGCAGCATCCGATTGGCTTGCTGACGTCCCGCCTCTCTTTCCTCAGCTGTTTGCCTTCTAGAGGTTTTGAAGATGCAAAAAAACCCAACAATTATAAATCCAAAACAATTAGCCATTTAGGAGTCACACTCATATTCCTCTCAGCCAAAAGTGTCAGAACACCTCAGTGTAACTTTTTCCCAGTAAAATCAATGCAATATATTTTTGTTCAGTACTATTTTTTAATATTTTGTATTTTTAGGGTACTAGGTACACTTGCCCCAACCTGCTGGGCAGTTTTATTATTGTTTAAAAACGACTGTATTGCTCGCTTAAAATGAACTCAAAGTATGTTGGAAATGAACATTTATTAATAAGTTTAATAAATAATAATTAAACAATAAACATTAGTTAAATTGCTTTTTAATAAATGTTCACCTTTTGATTATTATTGTTGCCTCTAGTAATTATGTGTCTGATTTTTAATTTCCAACCTATTTTGGGTTCATTTTAAGCCAGCCATATAGTAATTTTTAAACAATAGTTGAGTTAAATAAAACTAGCCAGCACATTGGTCAAACATTTAACCCAACAGCTGGGTTAAAACAACCCACTTGGGTTTGTCCATTTTCAATCCAACTTGGGTTGTTTTTAACCCACCATTTTGTAGAATGTAATATTTATGCAATTTTTTTTTTCTGTATCATGGCTGATTTGTAGTTTGAATCCCCCCAAAATTCTCTTTATTTTCGTAGATTTTACTTTTTCCATTCATTTCTATATGGTGGTCATTTTTTAGGACCATTAAACATATCCATGATTTTTTTTTTTTTTTTTTTTTTTCACATAGCACGTGCTACAAAATTCAAAAGTGATCGAAGAGCACAAAAAAGGTGAATGTTCCTTTGGTGATATGTTTTCTAATGTATATTTAATCATAATCGAATACTAATGCAATAATTCAAGTTAAAAATAAATTATTAAATGAAAAAGTGTAATATCTTAATTCTAAATGCGTCTAAATTGTTGCACTTGGTGGACTCCTGCATTTTCCAGCAGGGACTTAACAACTAAAAAAAATCAGGTTAATAAGGTTGTAGAATTAATGACATTATAAGAAGTGTCTTGCATGCTGTTTTGAACTCCTTCATCACGTCTGTGCTGTTTGGGTCACACCGGTCTCACCTCCACTTGGTCCGTCGGTTCTGGAACCAGGTCTTGACCTGCGCGTCCGTCATCTTCAGACTCTTGGCGAGGGCCGCGCGCTCCGCACTGGCCAGATATTTCTGCCGGTGGAAGCGTTTCTCCAGCTCGCAGATCTGTACGCGTGAGAACGACGTGCGGGGCTTTTTCCGTTTGGGGGGAGTTCGGTTCTGATACGGGTGACCAATCCGCCGGGTCACGGTGAACGGAATGAGAGCTGCGGAACAGCGGGAAAAGTGACATTACGGATGTTATTTTCCTTTAGATTTTTGCTAAAAGCAAACTCTGATAACGCAAGTGTTAGTGTAGGCTACTAAATTGGTTTATTAAACCCAGTGCTCTCTGAAATGATCTGGTTGACTAATGAACTATTTGTTCGTGATAGCCTACATACACATAGTTAACGAAAAATATTGAGAAAGCTGATTTGTGTGCATCTTTGATGAATGATGTTGATACAGAGGCTAAAGGCACACTTCATTTTTCAACATGCACGACAACTATCACTTATATTTGAAACAAAACACCTGTTTATAATTTTTAGGGTTATTAAAAATGATTAAATCAATATTTTATTCCCACGGGAACGTGAACAAAAAATGGTGCACCCATTTCTGAAGTGCGTATCGTTTCCTTAATGTTTAATTAATTGACCGACAGCATCGTGCATCTCAAAAGTGCACTATTGCACATATCTTTTTTTTTTTTTTTTAAATGCTCATATTATGCAGTTCCAGAAACAAACACATTTTCCTTAAAATAGCCTTTATCCCCTTTTGTGCTCTACTGATAAACTGTGAAAACTTCATTCAGCTTATTGTTTTTAAGCGTGTATATTTCACCTTAAATATTTCAACTACAACTGATTTCGATTTATTGAAGAAACATGACCATTTTGATAGAGCCTAAACGTAGTTTCGGGCCTAATCATTTAATTGATATTTGAATTAACAAACCTATTTTTGCGCTATGAATTTGAATGTTTTATTTGTCTTTATTTTGTTGCATGTGTGCGTTTAAGAAAATGAATTAATCTGCATTTGATAGCATGTAAATAATTGTATGCTAATTTGTTTATTTTAATTATCGTTGTCATTGACATTTGATTTATTGTATAACAGTTAATATAATTATGAGTATTACAAAAACAGTGTGGTTATTATTGAAATCAAGGTCATGTTTTTTTCAGTGTGATTTCATAGTGATAAGCTTAATGCATATTTTTGGAGGGGAAAGCTTTTTTGAAATTTTTTTCCCCCCTGAAATATTTTCCTGAAACCAACTGCGCAGGTCCAGCAGCCAGAGAGATCTGTGAACCGTGCGTATCCTCAGAGATGTTTATCTTTTACCTGGCAGTCTGTCTTTTGGAAACCTGCGATTATTGTCCATCCAGGGGAAGCACAGCGCCGGTGCCGCGCTCAACATTGCCGGCGGCACCGCGGCAGCTAGAGGTCTGTGCGCCGGGACCCGAATCACTCCGCTCGGCACCAGAGTGCCGCTCACCCCGTACACCCGTCCGGAGTCCTCCAGCGAGCCCGTGACTCCGGAAAGAGAGACGGGTAAGGAGACATGAGGCGCAACGCTCGCCCTGGTTGGGCTTCCCAAGCGGCTGTTATCCACAGTGTTTCCGCCGTGCGCACGGCTGCTCTCCGGGTCCAGAGAGCCCAGAATCTGGTCGATCCCGAATCGTATGGGTTCCTGATTAGCTTTGGATGGCGCCTTTGGCTCGTTGAGCTCCGCGCGCTCCATAATTCCCAGTTGCGCGGCAGATTATGGCGGATTGAAACAAACGAAATCACGTTAAGTGCGGCGAAAATAATTCTAATTTAGTTTTAGTCTTGTCCATGGTCTCAGATGACGATCCTCTTTTCTCTGTTTCCTCGTTCTAACTCTGACAAGTCTCGCCACTGATGAGCCGCGCGTCAAACTGTCGAGTTTCCGCTCTGTGGCGCCTGCCAAACTCTTCAGCTCAAGTTTTCATTGGTCGACTGGACCGAGCCGTCATTATCTCTGTCTATTGGTTGACATTTAGGAACGGGGAAAAAGTGAACTAGAGCCTCATCATGCTATTCAATAATGTCATCACACTCATTTCTGAAATGCGCTTTTATTGGGGCTGAAAGATGCTGAGCTAATTTATTTACAGAGGTCTCTCATTATGTTGAATTACATTAGCACATTTTTACGCACAAACTTTGAGTTTACTTTGCAGTGATGCATTCAAAATGAATAAACTAGTTTTGTCAGAAGGAAATAACAGTGCTTGCAAGAAATAGCATGTTTAGTTTAAAGGGTTAGTTTGCCCAAAAATGAAATTTCTGTCATTTATTTCTCACCCTCATGTCGTTCCACACTCTTAATGCCTTCATTCATCTTCGGAACACAAATTAAGAAATTTTAATGCAATACAAGAGCATTTTAATCCCCCATAGAAAGCAACATAATTCCCACATTCAAGATCCAGAAAAGTAGTAAAGACATTGTTAAAATAGTCCATGTGACTACAGTGGTTCAACCTTAATGTTATGAAGCAACTAGGATCATTTTTGTGTGCAAAAACAACAAAAATAACAACTTTATTCAACAATTTCATCTCTCCCCTGTCCGTTTCCTACGTTGTTTACACTGCTTACACAGTGCAGGCTCCCATATGTCAGAAAGCCAGCTTATTATTGGCCGACGCTGTTCACATGTGATGCTGATGCAGGAGCCAGCCAATAATAAGCCGACGTTCTGACATAGAACCCGGAAGCTATGCAGCATAAACAGCGTAGGAGACTGACGGAGAGAGACGAAATTGTTGAATAAAGTCGTTATTTTTGTTGTTTTTGTGCACAAAAAGTATTCTCGTCTCTTCATAACATTAAGGTTGAACCACTGCAGTCACGTTGATATTTTAACGATGTGTTTACTACTTTTCTGGACCTTGAATGTGGTAATTATATTGCTTTCTATATCAAAAATATCTTAATTTGTGTTCCAAAGATGGACGAAAGTCTTACTGATGTGGAACGACATGAGGAATTAATGACAGAAATCTAATTTTTGGGTGAACTAACCCTTTAAAGTTTTAGTTTTACAGGTTTAAAATGTTTTTTAACATATATTTGAGGATTCTCAAAACAACAAATCTTATAGTCTTTTTATGAAAACATAATATCTCTTTTCTTGTCCTGTCAGTTAAAAGTGCATGTTTTTCCACAGGGGTTCACTGAGATAAACATGAAGGATTCATTGTGTTATCGATCGTTCGCAGAAATCGGAGAATGTCTCTGTTAAACACGAGCCCGGTGTTCGTCATCACTAAATACAGTCCTGCTCTCAAATGTACAGCATCGATTTGTACCATGGCGTTGATTGATGCTCGAACCCCACATGCCAAATGCTCTCAGTTGCGCGTAATTTCATTCAGTAAAACTATCCCGCAGCATTTCGCAACAGACCAATTAGATTTTATTACATAAATGTCACCCAAACAATATCCATCATATTATGAGAAGTTCTGTGCCGGACCGTCGCGCACTGCGCTCTGCTGTTTGTGTGTGAGCGCGCAAAGCCTTTTAAATTGACGGCCAAATTCGTGTCCTCACACCGGGAAATGGAGTGTTTGCCTTGGGCAGGCTGCTGGCAGGACACGCGCAATGAAAGAGCCGTGAAGATTGAGTCAGTAATGCAGTTTAGAAGCGTCTGCGCAGGTGAAATGGACATAATCGGACCCCTCCACACTGTCTCTTACCATCGATAACAAATGACAAAGACTTACTTTCTTTTTTACTGGTGAATTTTAAATTATGGGTGAATGTTGTTTACTTTGTAATTATTTAAATGCATTGCTGAATGCATGCATGGATAGATTTATAAGGAAACGCAATCCAATTCGGTTGTCACAAAACGTCCACTCCTATCAGAATCTCTTTTATATGGACATCTGTTTGTGTTCATAAAGGTTATGTAAAGTTCTGTTGCATTTGACGTGCACTTCAGTCGCTTTAGGCACATGCAAATAATGTTTAATAGTTCTAAAGTTTAGCATCCAGTGTAGTTGTTCTGTAATAAAATCATTCTTATCATTAATAACCCCCCAAAATCAACAAGTATGGAGTCTGTGACCTGAGGTGCAGCAGCAACATCATTTGCTCTCCCAGACTATTAGTGTGGCAGTTTTCAGCTTCAGTCTCTCCAGCGAAATGGACACGGTGTCTAAAAATGTGACACCGCCACTGAGCTTTTGACGGCTGTTAGTTTATCGTTGACACATGAATGATTTTTTAAAAACCACCCCATGAATGTATTCAGACATTTCTGGCAGAAACGCTTGACTCCCCTTAACGTGCTTCTGGCGCGTTTCCGTGCCATATGTGCACGCGGCGACAAATTTGGCCTGTTTACTGTTTGACGCGTGATAATAGCATATAATTATGTGACATTTGCTTCTCCTTCAGTTTGCTTTTTGTGAACCATTTACTGATGCTGTACAGCACTTATTTGCTGTGCATCTTTGGCCATACAGTCAAATGTAATTATTTTGGGTGACTGTTATTCTGACCAGTAATGGACACTCTCTCTCTCTCTCTCTCTCTTGATTGATTGAGGAAGCTCTGAGCTCTTCACTATGGTGTAATCGGTTTCTGAGCGAATCGGTCCCGTTACTCAATGTGTCCCGTGAGGTTTACTGTTTTTCTAATTGCTCCAACAATGTAATTAACTCCATCTCGAAGTATAAGTTCAGGAAAAATGTCATAATTATTATTATTATAATAAAGTTGATATATTTACTTGTTTTTACTGTTAATACTGTTCTTAATCTAATTATTAAATTATTTGAAATGGTCAAAATGTGAAATTATGCCCAAATAGCCTACAGAAATATTATTATATCAGTCAACAACATGGCAAATAAGGATGTCTGAGGTGATAAAAAGGTATTCTAGTTTAAAAACACGTGCCAACTTTTTAGTATATTTTTTATTCATGTTAGATTCATCAATTTCTGACTTTTAAAACATTTTCAACCATTTTTTTTTCAACACTGACCGATTCAGTGGACAAGTCTTTTTTATATTAATACTTTTTTTGTAAACCAATATTCGTTTAAAAAACAATGCTCATATTAGGAAATGTTAAAAGAATTAGCTTTTTGAGACTTTTTCTGTATATATATATATATATATATATATATATATATATATATATATATATATATATATATATATATATACACTTAGACATTTTAGGCACCTTTTAAGACCCACAAATATCAAAATGACTATTTATTAAACTAAAAACGTGTTTATCATAGAAGATATGAATTCAAGTCATCAAGTCGGATTTGATCCGCTATTAATTATGCACTCAACTCAACTTTAAGATTTTCATTGCCGATACTTTTCACAATTTGTGTGCACAAAAGTTTAGTAATATCGATGCCGAAATTCTTGCGTTTTGTTTTGTTCTCTTCGAATAAAGCCCCTCCTTTCGCTGGAATGATTGAAGGTCAGATCCATCATTGGGCTCGACACATTAAATGTTTTATTCTCCGGAGAAACCGAGACGTATAAAACAGAAATATAAGGGAATAAAAGGCAACGATTTGTCTTTAAAATTACCCCGTATTTGCATAATAGGGGATCCGGGTGTCGCGCCCGCGGGCGTCGTTTTTATTGCGCGTCTCCGGCGCGTTATCAATTTCCCAACTTCAGCACAGAGCGAGACCTGTCACGCGCGCGGATCTGAAGAACACACAGAGAGAAACAGAGATATAAAGCAGCAAAGTAGAATTAAGTGATATAAGGGTCGTATGTGCTTTTCAATAATAAATAAGAGACTTTGAGAGAAGCAGTGGTGGAGGAATATGAATTGACACCGGTAAGTAATAGAGCATTTAAAAACACCTACTGTGTTTTTATTATGATCTGTGCTGAAGCGTCACAGACAGAGGCAATGACAGAGACATGAAGATCAGTCTGAAGATCACAGGAGTTTAAAGGCCACACTGGAAAAACTCAATATAGGAGAGAAAATCCTCACAGCCCTGAAGCCAAACTGACACAGCAAATGACATTTGGACCGTTAGTAATTCCCATCCTCTGTCACCCCATTAAATATTAAATAAAGCCTATTAAATGTAAAGTAATAGCCCGTGAATTCGCTGGTGTTGTTGAACATCTGTTTCCTCTCACGCTGAGACTACAGCATTGATTATGAGTCAGATTCAATGTTTTGATATGATGCAGTAGTGCAACATTAGTAAAGTTAATGAGGAGGGACTTCAAAAGCCCTGGTTTGAATTAAGCAGGTGCTCTCGCAGTTTCAGGACTCTTAAAACTGCCTAGTGGATGTCAGTTCAAGTTCACACACATCCAAGTAAAGTGTGCAATGTTGCAATGCTTATTATCTTTAAAAATCTTATTTTGCTGTGCAAGTGTATTTGTGCATCTTTAACTTTTTTTTTGTTCAGAATTAACATTTAAATACTGAGTCAATACATCATCAATCCTTCTTCCAAAAGGTGTTTTTGACTTACCCGATTCACTATAGTAAGCCTATTGTAAGCATTTATAAGCTATTTTAGATCTGACGGGATGGTTTTCGCGGGAAATTGCATACAAGCCCGTGCGTGTGTCATCATAAGTTTTTTGCTAAATCGTACATATTTAATGAGTTGCCAAATTCGTATGAATTCGTAAGACCTACCTCTAACCCCGCCACTAAACCTACAAGTCACTGTGGTTTAGACAGATCCTATGAATTAGCCACCTTGTAAAATACATATAAACTGGTCGTGAGATAGCATTGTCATGTCCTAAATAGAGAAAAGTTGCTCCGGCTATTTTGATGTGTGTCTGGTGTGAGAGTGGAAAAGTTTAGATGTCACAACGTGCGAGAAAGGTTGCACTAAATCTCCAACCTCCACCCATTTTAAACAAACGCCTTACAATTACCAATATGTAGCTCTAGAACAGAGTTCATTGGTTAAGTATTATCTGAGGGGTCATATTCATCCGCACAGTCATGCAGAGCCAAAGCACACACACACACACACACACACACACACACACACACACACACACACACACACACACACACACACACACACACACACACACACACACACAAAAAAATGTTCTTCCGCAAAATGCATGCAGTTTTGTTTTTTAACTGCCAGAGGGCCAAAAGTTACACATTTAAACTAAATACCGCTTGATATGTCATCTAATGCAATGATGGTCATTCTTTTTTTCCAGGTACTTTTGGGGTTGCTGTATGCATACGTTCTCCAAACTCCAAAGGTGTGTATGTTGAACACACATTGAAAGTTTTTGCTAAGTAAAACGGTAAGCTTAATTCCTGCGCATTACAGAAACAAGTCAGTTTGACAGTAAATTCAGGGACAGTACAGCCTGCACAGGTAAATAAATGCACACAAATAACAATCCCAAATTTCCAATAAAAGTAATATAGTAATTTTAGAGGGAGGGACGACTGAATATCCTCGTACAGGACTCGTCCTCAGGCTGTGTAAATCTCTATAACCATTCGATATATTCATCTCCCACAGATTTCATTGTTTCTCTGAAATGAACGTTTCCAAATATGGATTTATTTCCAGCATTCAGATTTGTATTAGGGCGGAATTATGATGCATGGATCAGACAGTTGATTGAAACACCAGAGGGCTTTTTAAAATGTATTAATATGTCTGCACACAGCTGTTGAGACAGACATGACTGATGTTTCTGATAGATTTGAGGTTGTAAAAACTGGAAATCCTTGAATCATGTGATGAGCCTGAAAAAGGTTTTTATTTCTTTCCTTAGATAATTTTACAGCCTGAATTGGATTGTTTATGAACTGAATTTGATAGTTTAGGCCCATTTGCATCTGAAATGCATTAAAAGACACGGGAACCAATGGAACTTGGTGTCATTAATGGTACATTTGAATATGCAAATGAAATTAAAGGGTTATCATTGAATAAAGAATATGTGTCTGTTCCTCACACATATCATTTCAGGAGTTTTGAAGTTGCGCATGAGTCCTGTTTTCTTTCTGTATGCTTTTATTGTATGGAAAAAGCCGTGTACATTGTTCATGCATAAGAAAGTCATATAGGTTTTGAACAGTGTGAGGGCGAGTAAATGATTCATTTCTGATTCACTTTTAGGTTTGAAACTATTAGTTTAAGGTTTGAACTTCTAAATGCAATATTAAGAACCTGACAACTGAACTGTGTGATTTTTATAACAACACAGCTGAGAGCTTGTTATAGTGTTTGTTGTTGTTGTTCCAGCAGCTTTTCATGCACTTTTCAGAAAGTTTGCGCTTTCTTCAAGGTGTGTGCAAATGAAGAAAGAACTGTTTCTGAGGCAAGAATGAGTCTGTCAGTCTCTCTCTACACACAGATCTTGTGATATTGGCAAGTATATCATGTGTCATGCATTTTAGTGAAGAATACATGTCAATGATGGAATTAAAGGCCATCAGTTTGAGGTGGAATGTCATTTTCAGAGTTTGCTCCTCCATTAATACCTTCTGCAAAAGACAGAATTGTTTCAATTATGAATTGCATGTTTCATGCTTATGTCTGATATGAGGTAAGACCTATTGATCATTATTTGCATTCAAAGTCCTCAGAAATAACCCAAGGAATTTGGAAACGGAGCTGATTGGGAACCAGTTATTCTGATGTAACACAACACCTGACGTTTTTTAAAGACAATGATTCTCTTCACATTGCTTCAGACACCTTGAGGGCTTTAGCACTGAGCTGAGAAATGAGAGGCAGACAGAATACAGACGGATGGATATAGAGCGATGTGGTCTGTGATGGTTGAGTGCTCGGCTGGTTTGTACAGCTCTGAACAGAAAGAAAACCACACTGCCTGAATGAACAGAACAAAGGAGAAGAAAAGAGAGTATGCATGCATGTGTTTGAAGACGAATGCACGGCTAATAATGAAGATAATCAGGGAAGAGATGTTTAGAGGAGAAAATGTTAAAGAGGAAAATCTGACATTTTCATTGCATCAACATTGCAGCGTCACTCTCAGGACTGTCATAAGATGTTGAGACTGAAAAAACTAATACAAATGATGAAATGCAACTAATTTAGTGAATCCTAATGAACACATTTAAACAAGTTTATTGGTAGGAAATCTTCCCCTGCAATATAAACCACAATTTAAAATACTGACTAACAAAACTTGAGTAAAAAGACAAATAATCGCATACTGCATACTATTTATTAGTAGTATGCAGTATGCAATGATAAACATTTCTGGACACCACTTGCTAAGTAAAATGATGTAGCATACTATAATTTGATATGTTTATTATTGCATACTGAATAATATTTAAAAAAAAGAAAGTGAAATAGTATGCAGTATGCAATGATAAAAATTTTATTTTATAGTGTGCTATATTTAATTTAGCAATACAAGCATACTGTATACTGCATGCTATTTATTAAAAAAAGTATCTGAAATAGTATGCAATGTAAAATGTGCTAGTATTAAATGATGTAGCATACAGAACTTTGAAGTTTATCATTGCATACTATTTATTAAAAATAGTATGTAGTATGCAATGCTAAACATTTCTGGACACAACTTGCTAAGTTAAATGATGTATCATATTGTAATTTGATGTTTATCATTGCATACTGCATACTATTTATTAAAATATTATGTGAAATAGTATGCAGTGATAAACATTTCATACTATAGTATGCTATATTTAAGCAATACAAGCATACTGAATACTGCATGCTATTTATTAAAAATGTATCTGAAATAGTATGCTATGTAAAATATGCTAGTATTAATTAAACGATGTAGCATACAGAACTTTGACATATTTATCATTGCATATTATTTATTGAAAATGTATGTACTATGCAATGCTAAACATTTCTGGACACCACTTGCTAAGTAAAATGATGTAGCATACTATAATTTGATATGTTTATCATTGCATACTGAATAATATTTAAAAAAAAAAGTGAAATAGTATGCAGTATGCAATGATAAACTTTTCAAAGTATAGTATGCTACATCATTTAATTAAAAAAAATAGTATGCAAAATAGTATGCAGTGTACAATATGCTAGTACTGTTAAATAAATGAGAGAGCATACTATTCTTTGAGATGTTTATCATTATTTCACATAAAATGCTCAATAGTTTGCAATATGCAATGATAAACATTTCAGTATAGTATACTAAATTTAATTTAGCAATACTAGCATACAATATACTGCATACTATTTATAAAAAAATATCTGAAATAGTATGCAGTTTAAAGTATGTTAGCATTACTAAATGATGCAGCATACAAAACTTTGACATGTTTATCATTGCATACTATTTATTAAAAATAGTATGTAGAATGCAATGCTAAACATATCTGTTCTTACATACTATTCTTAGAAATGTTAATCACTATTTCACATTCTATTTTCTATAGGCTAAATAGTATGCAGTATGCAGTGACAAATATTTCAGTATAGTATGCTACATTTAATTTAGCAATATTAGCATACTGTACACTGCATGCTATTTATTAACAATAACATGAGACAGAATGCAGTGTACAGTATGCAAGTATTGTATTCTGAATGCAGTCAGTGAGTTTTTAAACATGTTTCCTGTGTGTGTGTGGTTTATGTAGTGTGTTCTGTCTCCGTGTGTGTGGAGCGTAGGTCACTTAATGAAAGCCGATTATCCTGTGTGTGTCACCGTTGGCTGTTAACCTCCTCACCCCTCCTGTGGGCTGACTGTGGGGGGCCAGGAGCGAGGGAGGGGGAGCCGCCGGCAGCTGCCACCAGCCTCGCTGCTCCCGGCCCTGGCAGAGCTCCTACTCGAGCCCCCTGCTTCCCACGGCTTGCTGGGCCTCAGACCCGAGGCTGTCTGCCCTCAACACCAGCCAACCAGTCAAGCAGCACTGCCCACCTGCCCGGCCCCGGGGCAGATTCATGTACACACACACAGACGGGCCTCCTGCTCATATTGTGCGTGTTTCTTTACAATGAGGCATGAAATGAGCAGCAATAAAGCTGGACATGATTCTATATCTAATTAAAACTCATAGAACTCTTTAAAGGGCTAATTTCCCCCCCCAAAAAATGGATGATTCTGTCATCATTTACTCACCCTCTAACACAAAGTGAGATAATTATCAGCTGGTTTTGTTTGCTCAGATGTTTTTTTGACATCATTTTGACAATGCAGACCGGTTGATTTGTGTTGATTTGTTTATGTTCTTGAGGATGAACCTGTCCTCACTGGCATCTGTCTAATGAGGAAGTGTTTCCCCTTTTCTATTTTATTCTGCTATATGTTTTTGGTTGTTTTTTTTGTTTTGTTTTTTATCTTTTTTATATATTTACTTACTATGCTATCATAACTTTCAAAATTTCAAAACTTATCACATTTTTTATTTTGCTATCCTAACTATCTTTTAGTATTATATTTTTTATTTTATTGTATTTTATTTTACTTTTCAATTCAATTCAATTCAATTCACATTTATTTGTATAGCGCTTTTCACGATACATATCGTTTCAAAGCAGCTTTACAGAGAATGCATGTCAACAGTACAATTTAAAGAATGCAGTTAGCAAATAATGTAATAATTTAAGTTATAATAATTTACAATCACTGTTAGCAGTTTAACTGAAGGTAGAAGCAATGAGCTCCTGGAAAAATGAATTACATTTAATTTTATTTATAATATTTATAATTGTTTTTTATTTTTATTTTGCTATCCTAACCATTTATGATTATTTATTTTATACTATTTTATTTAGCTATTGTAACTATATTTTATGATTTATATATATATATATATATATATATATATATATATATATATATATATATATATATATATATATATATATATATATTTCATAACTATGTTTACAGATTTTTATTTATTTATTTTTTTTATTTTGGAATCCTAATGGTTTAAATTTTAACTTTTATTTATTTATATCTTAACTGTTTACAACTTAACTATTTTATCTTTTAGGATTGTTTTTGCTATCCTTAAGTTAGTTTTTGCTATCCTAATATATTTTATATAGCTATCATCATTATGTTTACAATTGTTTATTTTTTTTTATTTAAATTTATTTTATTTTAATTTAATTTAATTTATTTATTCTTTATTTTAATTTCCTATCCTAACAATGTTAACAAATGTTTTTTTTTTTTTTACTTTGCTGTCCTGTTTACGACTGTTATTTTTTAAAACGTGATTTTGCTATGTTCACTATTGTTTATTTTATTTATTTATTTCCCCCCTTGTTAAAACAGAAGACCAGGTAGTTCCAAAAAGAAAGAAAAGTGATGTAGTATCGGCGCTCTCACATTACAGGTTTTGGTGCTCGGTCAGATTGGAGTTTATTTGACACTGTAGTTCAGTTACGTTTACATGTTCTGTTAAGTTTTAGAATTGAAACCAAATGTGTCCTAACTTGCCTAAGTGAACTGCTATTCATAACACAATTTGCATCTTTGCACTTCACACAATAATTCTTCATTAAGTAACTTGCAATTCTTTGCAAATCTCTTGCAACAAGTGTGTAAAGTTTTAGTGAAACTCACATTGATGATGCAAATGCACTTGGTTTGGACTCAAATGTGAAAACAGACCTGTGAGGCCAAAGGGAATGGAGTGAAGTCGAGGTCTAGTGTGGATGAAGCAATCAAACCCAGAGTGAAAACAGCCTGAAACACAGAGACGTCTGCAGCCCAACTTTGATTATTAGATGTGTGCAAATGTGATTATGAAACATCACACACACACATTCATTGCTCAACTTTTTAAGATAATCCTTGCATTGTTTCCGTGTGGCATTGTTATGTGACTGTGTGTGTGTGTGTGTGTGTGTGTGAATGAGGGTCGTTTATCTTACTCAAGCTGTTCTTGTATAAAAGCCCTCCAGCTCGGCCCACACAACTCAATTTGACCATCTCACAAAACATTATTAACTACAAAACACCCTCCCTCTCGCTCTCTCTTCGGCAGGCTGATGTCTTCTGTTTTGCGTTTGGATAACGCGTGTGAGTGTGTGTAAGTGTGTGTGTGTGCGCTCCCCAGATGGGGGTGACCCTGACCGGCCCCTCCTGCTGAACACCCACCTGTCACACACGCCCACACACACACACACACACACACACACGCTTTCAGTCACTCTTCATGTGATGCTTCAAATGTAAGACAGGCCGTAAGACTTTTATTAGATGTTTAGATGCGATATTTCATGTTCAGATATGATAAAACACTTAAACTTTGAACTGAAGGCAGAGAAAAGACTTTGAGAGTTTGACATATTAAAATATCCGACTAAAAAACATCCTTAAAAACAAAGATTTGAGATACAGAAAGATGATGTTTACAGAGAATGTTTCTTTTGAAGTTTATTTTTCTGGTCATTTTGTTTTTATTTTAGATTAGATTAGATTAGATTGAACTTTATTATCATATTATATAATTTGAGATGCAGTGTATTTAAGATGCAGATGGAAGACCAGTCGGTGTAAATAAGTAACAATATATACAGAAAAAGGAGGTAGAAATGATAGAGGGTTGTCCAAGTGCAAAAGATTATGGACAGTGTAAACAGAAACTGGTGCACTGATTCAGTTCAAGTGTGACAGGAGAAGAACAGTGTGAAGTAATAGTTATCATGTGCAGAGTTTTTTCTTCATGTCTGTTTTCTTGTCTAGCACAAACTTTACTAAATCAAAAATGTTCAAGAGATATTGTGACTAAATCTCTGCCAACACAAATCAATATCTGATGCAATTTTGCTTCAAGTATCTGGTTTTAAGGATGCTTGCATATTTTAATTGAAAAATACTTTGCAGTGTCAGAGTGACAATCTGAAACTATTTTACTGTTAAAAATGTATTTATTTATAGCGTTTTATGAGCCCATATTTATTAAGAATATTTGTAATTTATTTACAGATCTTTTTTGTCAGCACAAGCATTTTTAAATCATCTTCATAAAAGCTAAACACAAACAAACAAAAATAAAGACAAATATAGCTGCAAGCAGCAATTAGGGGGCCAAACACAACAGAAGCAAACAAGGAAGCTAATTAAGTTACAGTAGGTAGTACGGTAGGTAGACGTTTTAATAAATTAGCGTTTGCGATTGACAACGCGATTGACAATGTTGTGATAAATAGGCAATATTAACTTTGTAACTCGTTACCCCCAACCCTGGACATAGCAGACATATGTAGCCAACTACGAAGATGTTCGTGGCAGAGACTCAAGAAGAGAACGCGAGCGAAATGTCCCAACGAAGCACCAGCGAGGAGGTTGGTAGAAACAGGTAGCCTAGTGCATCCCAAATTTTTCAACATTAACATTTTAATATAACATTATAGTCATTATGGCCTTTAAATGTTTTTTTGAGGAGGTGGGGTGGTGCACAATAGGCCCCTGTGGTGCGGCTTAAGCTTTTGTCCTTAATTGCATTTTTTTTTCTTACATTACATTTACTTTTATACTTTAATTAGTTTTGAAACCAGTACGTTTACACTTTTACTTGAGTAAAAAGCTTGAGTTGATACTTCAACTTCTACAGAAGTCTTTTTAAACCCTAGTATCTATACTTCTACCTGAGTAATGTGAATACTTTTGACACCAGTGATTATAGCAACAGCAAGTGGTGCAGTCTCACCTCTTTTTTGTGTGTCTTCAGAGTGCCTCCATACATAAGCGTCAAATTCAGTGAAAATATCTCATTTCGTTTTGGAGTTCTAGACATTTATATGAATGAACACATAAAAATTACCTACCCACACCTGACTTTGATTGTATTTTTTTGCCACTTACTATCAAAATTTTGATATTTGGCCATTAGCATATAGTCAACAACCTATGTTTTTGATTTTCCTATGGTGATTTCATCTTGATCGGCCTAACGGTTTCAAAGATACTTGCGAATGTTGTTTAAACACTAAATCATAATGTTGCACTAACCATAAGGTGAAACCTAGCAGGATTCAGGAATATAAGTAGATGACTTCCAAGAAAATAAGTCAACCACATCAAGTTATAAGCATGTAAATAATTTTTCCAAAACATCTCAGACTCCTTCAGGGCATTGTGCCAGTGATCCATACTGACTTTCGTAATGATACATTCATGCCTTTGTAAAATACAGCATTTTACTACATAATTAAAAATGGTAAACGCCCAAAATGGCCGATATGGGAAAATTGGATATCATTGGACTCAGCATGATGCCCCGAATCTAACAAGACCACTATTATTTTTGGACAAACTGTTCATATGTATAAGCAAAAATAGCCATTTTTCGTATCTCCAGACCAGTAGGTGGTGCTGCGCTAAAACGCAGCAGATAACCCCAGGTCATGCTTGTGATGACATGTACCAAGTTTGGTCTGAATACGATAAAGCATTGAGGAGATACATCTATTTTCACAAGCGCTACGTAAAATTTGTTTTTCGAAAATGGTTTGACAAATTGACTTGAATTCCATAAATTTTTGTTGCCATGGTCTGAAAATGATCTGGTTAAATTTTTGCGATCAGAGCCTAGGAGGAGTTCAAAAAAGTAGGTTTTTCAGAAAATGGGAGTGAAATCGCCAAGGAATCAGATGAAAAAAATAATTTTATTTCTAGCCCCTACAGTTCAACAGTTATTAGCACAAACGTAAGTGCAACTTTGGACAGTTGGTGGTGCTAGAGCAATTGAGTTAGAGACTCCAAATTTGCTATGGTGACAGTTCAGACTGTCCTCTATCTGTGTGCCAAATTTCATAACTTTCCCACAAGCAGTTCTGTAGGCTGCCATAGACTTCCAGCGCGGAAGAAGAAGTAAAATAATAATAAGAATGCCAAAGTTTCAACAGGTGCCTACGAACCTTCGGTGCATGGCCCCTAATAAACTGTGACATCTAGATTGTGAAACTAGGAATGTTTCGATCAAAGACCTAATTCAGCCATTTTTGAACTTTTGAAAAGAAAGAAAGAGAGTTTTGTACCAAAAAATTGCTACTAAAGTTTTGAACGCTATGAAAGTATGCCTGCAATCAGTTTGTTTAGATTTTCTGAAGTGTTGTTGAGATGTTGAAGGGTTTGCCAGTGCGCTGTGTCTGTGATCTTCTGGTCTCACTTGGGATCCTCCTTCAATGTGCGTCTAGAGTTTTTTTCACTTGTTTTCTGGTTTAGCAGGTGAAAATATGCATCTGATCACTTAGTAACAGCACACCTCCTCAACGTTGCCCTTGATTCAAAATTTGAATTTACCTTGGCATAGTTAAATAACAAGAGTTCAGTACATGGAAAAGACATACATTGAGTTTCAAACTCCATTGCTTTCTCTTTCTTATGTAAAACTCATTTGTTTAAAAGACTTCCGGAAAACACACGGATCTCAACATAACACAGACTGTTACGTAACAGTCGTGATCATTAATATGTACGCCCCCAATATTTGCATATGCCAACCCATGTTCCCAACATTATGAAAGGCATTAGACAAGGGCAGCCAGTAACGTCTGGATCTGCACAGGTGAATCAACAGACTAGGTAAGCAAGAACAACAGCGAAAAATGGCAGATGGAGCAATAATAACTGACATGATCCATGATAGCATGATATTTTTAGTGATATTTGTAAATTGCTAAATGTTTCGTTAGCATGTTGCTAATGTACTGTTAAATGAGGTTAAAGTTACCATCGTTTCTTACTGAATTCACAGAGCCGTCGCTATTTTCATTTTTAAACACTTGCAGTCTGTATAATGCATAAACACAACTTCATTCTTTATAAATCTCTCCAACAGTGTAGCATTAGCCGTTAGCCACGGAGCACAGCCTCAAACTCATAGACAATCAAATATAAACATCAAAATAAATACTTTACTCACATAATTCGAAGCATGCATACAGTATGCATGACGAACATCTTGTAAAGATCCATTTGAGGGTTATATTAGCTGTGTGAACTTTGTAAATGTGCTGTAATATAATCGAGAGCTCGTGTGGCAGGAAGCACGCGAATTAAAGGGGCGGCGCGCTGAAAAAATCAGTGCATAGTTAATGATGCCCCAAAATAGGCAGTTAAAAAAATTAATTAAAAAAAATCTATGGGGTATTTTGAGCTGAAACTTCACAGACACATTCAGGGGACACCTTAGACTTATATTACATCTTGTGAAAAAGCATTCTTGGGCACCTTTAAGGAATCATTCTGGAGCACAAACACGGCAGGATGATGCACACACTCAACTTTAATACTTAAGGTATGACATTTTTATCAACCTAAGAATAATGATGTATAACTTAAATAGACCCCTTAAATGTTCTAATAAAGTCTTGATGTTGAAAACAGTTCTTGTTTGTGAGTATGTGTGTGATGTTTATGCCGTATACAGGACGACGGTGTTTTCCGCCCCCTTCCTCTGGTGATAATTGATTCATGGTGAGTTGTGCTGATTGGTGAGAGGCCCCCCAGAGGCGGGACAGACAGCAGCTGCTCTCTCTCTCTCTCTTCTGACCAGCTCTTGTTCTCACTGTCTTTACTCCTGTCTTATTCTCTCGTTGTGTTTATCTCTCTGCCTTTTACATTACGACAAGAATCATCTAAACCAGTCAAAAGTTTGGAATATTTAAACAGTAATATTGTGAAATATTATTACAATTTAAAATAACTGTTTTCTATGTGAATATATTTTAAACTGTAATTTATTCCTGTGATCAAAGCTGTATTTTCAGCATCATTACTCCAGTCTTCAGTGTCACATGATCCTTCAGAAATCATTCTAATATGATGATTTGCTGCTCAAGAAACATTTCTGATTATTATCAAAGTTGAAATCAGTTGTGCTGCTTCAGATTTTTGTGGAAACTGATACATTTTTTTTCAGGATGCTTTGATGAATAGAAAGTTCAAAAGAACAGCATTTATTTGAAATAGAAATCTTTTGTAACATTATAAATGTCTTATTGTCACTTTTGATCAATTTAATATGTCCTTGCTGAATAAAAGTATTCATTTCTTTCTTTTTTTACCCCAAACTGTACAATGATGGATAGTGTATCACAGTTTCCACAAAGATATGAAGCAGCACAACTGTTTTCAACATATAAGAAATGACTCTTGAGCACCAAATTTGCATATTAAAAATTCTTAATTATTCCAAACTTTTGACCAATAGTGTAAATATACATATATTACATGCATATGGTTAATGATTTAAATAAACCCCTAACCCTAAATATTAAATGTAACTCATCCTGCTCTGTTTGTGTTACAGACGTGAATTATTCATTATATCATACGGCTTTATTGAGGAGAGGAGAACACTTTGTCAACCATATTTCACAACCCATAGTTTTTACACACAAGAACCACTTATGTTTTCACACATATAATCAAACACAAGTTGTGCCTGCACAGATGTAAATGATGACAGACAGACACACTCATGAGGAGAGCGGAAGCTGGCACAGACAGGCTCTCGGAGCAGATTGTTCCTCACAGAGGCAGTCGAGGGGTGTGAGGGTGAAGGGCGCACGGCCCTGTCTTTATCTGTTTATATGTCTGTGTTTGCGATGTTTTGTAGGAGAATCATCACTGGTCAGATCCCATGAGTTCTGCTGAATGTTCTTGGAATGAAAATCCCAGAGTCCCAGAAAACAAATTTAGGTTCTAAAAATGTATCAAATATTCTGTTTTGGTTGTGAGAATAGAGCAATTTCCTTTTTTTGCATGGAAGCAAAATGTTGTTTATAGGTTAGCATTACAATGTTGTCACAAATTTAATTTGTATTAATAAAAAATTGATGAAAAATAAAAACCATAACGATAACAAACAAAAAATATTCTTGACAATTATTAGCATCAAATACGATATTTAGTATCTGACGCATACAATAGAAAGACAGACAGACAGACATAGATAGATAGATAGATAGATAGATAGATAGATAGATAGATAGATAGATAGATAGATAGTCTCAACTCTCAATGTTATATTGTGCACATGAAATGTGTAATGTTAGAAACAGTTTCTCTGGGATCTAATATATTCCCACATTTGAAAGGATGTTCTTTAACAGAACACTGTGAAAACTTTTACATCCCTCTTATATTTCTGAAACTCATAAACAGGATCCTCATCCCTGAACAAAGATTTATACTCCAGTCATACTGTCACTGTGCAAAATGAGTTTTTACATTCAGCCACATGATCAGGTAAAACACCTCAAACTTTTGTCATTTGAGGAGTTTAATCTGTAGTCTTGACACACCTCAGATCAAACACTGATTTAACATGACAGGGTAATAAAACCATTCAAATGGTGGAAATTTGACAACTTTTTTTCTCCTTCCTTCTCCTTGTTCCTCTCCCGCACCATGGTTGCATTCATGCTCATCCTAAATATTATTTTGCATCTCATAATTAATTGCCTGGGGATGTTCTGGGGAAGAGGGGTGTCTTTTTACTTGTACAGTTAAAACATAATATGTAACAAAGAGGTCTGTGGTATCAAGACACAATCCAACTATATGGCAAAACTAAAAACTATATTTCATAATTTTAATACCTTTGCATTTCTTTAAAATGTATTTTGATGAAAGAAATGAGAAATGAATTCTCAACCTTCACAAAGTACATTTTATAAAATACTTTGACATATTTTTTTAAAGTTTAACGTGTTTACGTTAAAATAGCTAAACATTTTATATATATATATATATATATATATATATATATATATATATATATATATATATATATATATATATATATTGACACACACACACACACACATACATAAGTGTACCTTCACAGTCGAACGCACAGCCTTGCAAAGTATGCTTCATTTGACTCATACTCATACACAGGCGTTCGACGCATGCGCTGCTTTGAGAAATCTCTCGACAAGTTACAACCCATGTAAACAATTTTGTATTCTTTCATGCTAGAGTTGTACAAAGGAGGGTACTTTCCAACCTCTTTGCACAATCTCTCGTTTATGTAGGCCTCCATCATCACTGTAACTTGCATGCTTTCCAGTCTGTTCTGTTTATGCAGTTTTTTCTTTGACTACCTTGTGAATTGACGCCCCCAGGGCACAGTTGCCACCTTGTGGATAAACTAATTACTGCAAAAATTATGCGCATGTACAAGTACGCACGGTTGCAAAAATCCGGCGGTGCGCGTCCATATTCCTCTGATGATGAAATTCGCGTCATGCGCACTGTAAACTGATCGAGTATGCGTAAAAACTGAAGTATACTTGTGGAAACAGAGGTGGAAGCTGTTGCTGTTTCGGCCTGAAAGGTAAAAAGTCTGTCCTCAGATTGTCAAACGCAGCTGCGTGCTAATCTGGCATAATCGCAGATTAATTGCCATTAGTTTTAACACATTGCTCATTAAAGGCGCTAATTAGCTGCGATGAGTTACTGGAGACTAATGACTGCAGGTGGAGGCATGAACGCAGAGTAAAGACACAACAGCTTCAGGGAACTCGTACATTTGAATAAAAAGCCAAATAAAACTATGAGGTGAATGTTTCTACCCCGTGAGAGCGGGAACAGTGAGAAGGAGAGTTTCTGTGCTGTCTCTTTGCGCATCGACAACAGTAATTGGCCTTTTAAGTGACCACACACACACTTCTTTCACCTCAAACACTCACACATGCACACACAGGTCTGGTGATAGATCATTTTTAATCGCTGTGAAATGCATTAAAATAATAAAGCGTATTGGGAGCGGCCAGGGTGATGAATAGCCCCCTGCCTTCTTTATCGCATTAGCTACACTAACAGAGATATTGCGACCAGCGCGCGCCCAGACATATGTGCCACTTTCCCAATAACTAAAGTCGCATATTAAATTCCAACACACTAACCAGGGATAAAGGACCAGAGAGAGACAGTGGGTATTATTTTGCTTTTGTTAGGACTGTGATGCTATATTCCAGGGAATTGCTTTACAGCAGATCACACCCTTGTATTTGTTTGATAATTTGTTTGTGGTTTAATTTGCTTAATTATTTATGTTCATTAAGATCCAGGTAGTGGAATAGATGGTTCTTGTTCATGATAATGCTATTTATTATGACTATGTTTATTGTGTGTGTGTGTGTATGTATATATATATATATATATATATATATATATATATATATATATATATATATATATATATATATATATATTTCTCTAGTTCACATTGACCACAATTATTGCAACATCCTTTTCCCAAGATAACAGCTCTAATTCTTATACTAAAATGCCTGATGAGTTTGGAGAACACCTGACCATTCCTTCATGCCGAATCTCTCCAGATCCTTCAGATTCCCATCTTCATGTTGGTGCTTCTTCTCTTCAGTTCACTCCACTCATTCTCTTTAGGGTTCAGGTCAGGGGATTGTGACGGCCATGGCAGAAGCTTCATTTTGTGTTCAGTGACACAACTTTGTGTTGGTTTTGATGTTTGTTTTGAAGCATTGCTCTGATGGAAGATCCAATCACGGCCCATTATTGGATTTCTAGCAGAAGCGCTCAGGTTTTGATTTTTTATCTGTTGGCATTTGACAGAATCCATGATGCCATGTATCTGAACAAGATGTCCAGGACCTCCAGCAGAAAAATACGCCCACAGCATTAAAGATCCAGCAGTATATTTAACCGTGGGCATGGGGTACTTTTTATCCATGTGTGCACCAAACCCATCTGGTGGGTTTGCTGCCAAAAATCTCTTTTTTTAGTTTCATCTGACCACAGAAGCTGGTCCCGTTTGAAGTTCCAGTCTTGTCTGACAACTGAATATGCTGGAAATTGTTTCTGGATGAGAGCAGAGGATTTTTCTTGAAACCCTCCTGAACAACTTGTGGGGATGTAGGTGCTGTTTGATATTTTTTTTAGGCTTTCTGAGACTCAAGACTCAACTAATCTCTGCAATTCTCCAGCTGTGAACCTTGAAGAGTCTTTGTCCACTCAAACTTTCCTCCTCACCGCGCATTAGGATGATTTAGACACTCGTCCTCTTCCAGGCAGATTTGTAACATCTTTAGTTGATTGGAACTTCTTAATTATTGCCCTGATGGTGGAAATGGGGATTTTCAATGCTTTAGCTTTTTTCTTACAGCCGCTTTCTATTTTGTGAAGCTCAACAATCTTTTTCTGCACATCCGAACTATATTCTTTGGTTTTTCTCATTGTGATGAATGATTGAGGGAATTTGGCCTTTGTGTTTACACATATTTGTACTCCTGTGGAACAGGAAGTCATGGCTGGACAATTTCATGTTCATGATCACCCTGGTTTGCTAGAAAATGTAAATATGAATGGGAATATACTTCAGAGATATTTTACTCATAAGAATTTCTAGGAGTGCCAATAATTGTGGCCAACGTGTTTTGGAGAAAAACATTTATTTCATAATGTGAGTTTCTCCCCACTTTCAATTGTTTTACTTCGACAAAAGGTTAGAATTTTGTGAATTTTTTGAATGAAAGATCAAAAGGATAAACAATGCAGATTTATTTTCACAGCTGCCTTTGCTCATATTTACTAAGGGTGCCAAGAATTGTGGAGGGAACTATATAAATATGTGTAAATATTCATTGATATTTGTTGTCACTGTGTTCCAGTTTCATTATGGAGACTTTATTGTGCGAATGCAACTTGTGTGATCAGTACAGAAGTCACGTTTACAAGGAACTAATCTCTGGATTTGCCAAAGTTTGCCAGGTTAGTGACATCAAATATATTTGAAATATATTTAGATTTTGCTTGAGCCACATGTCAAACTCGATAACAACAACCAGAACGATATATTCCTCCATGGTTAAAGTCTGTCAAATAATCCTATATGCTTGGATGGACAGAAATTCTCATTACAAACTTTTCCCCTCTATTTTTCCACTGTGTTTTCTTCAGAAAAGTGTCCTGGTGTAGTATTTCTTGGCCAGAAAAAGCTACATGTCTTCCTCTTCATGTCTTCCCATAATTCCCCTCCTTATCCTCCTTTTGTATTTCCTGAGGTCAGGAATCTGAGTTACTGAATTACTCTGTGTGTGCTTTTGCCCTTATATTATTTGATGATATTTTGATGACAAACCGGGATGACGGATAACCTGAAAGTGTCTGTGCTGATTGTGTGTGTGTGTGTGTGTGCACAAGTTCTGCTGTTTTATATGTGTTAATTAACCAATGATGAATGTCTTTATCAATAGTTGGTCAGTCAAATCAGTCAAAAGAAAGACATATAAAGGAACGAAGGAGTCTTGTTGAGGTAGAAATCAATACGACAATACAACATATAATATAAATAAGATTTTTTTGAAAAAAGATCACATGATGAAAATACTGAAGAGCATATTTAATTTCATTCCTCATTTCATTGTGTATTTTTAAATTCACTTCCCATTTGCATTCTTTAATCTAGATTTAGACTCATGCACATGCTTATCTCACAACACACTGTTTATCATCTTTACAGTCATACTGTACTCAGACTCTTTAAATATTACCATGCAACCATATTTTTCTGAGAGAAAACAAGACAGAATTCTTAAACTTCCACATATAAAATAAAAAAATAAATAAGAAGAGTAAATCTCATGAAAACATGTCCAGGTCACATTTTTCCCCAGAATGGGGGAAAAAAGACATTATTTTCTTAGTGTTGTATTTGTCATTGCTTTGGGATATTATTTTCAATCAAGCACATTTAGCCTTTATTTTCTTTGATATATATGCATTTATGTATGTATGTATATCATTCATTCATTCATTTTTTTTATTTTTTATTTTGGAGTCAAATGTGACCTAGACAAGTTTTGTTAGTTCTTCTTGATTCTTAGTGCTTCTACATGATCTTGTTACCACTCATGTCCACCAGAGGGCGTCAGAGGAAAAGCAATTTGGTAATATAAAAAGTTACAGTTTGCAAATTACAAATTTTATTTACACTTTCTTTTCTGTGTATTTTTAAGTTACACAGTCTTAATACTTGAGGTCCCTGTGGGCCGCCGACAGACAGTTAGTAAATGAGGTATGAAGACAAAAAGACGGCTACAGTCTGTTCACTGTTGCATCATCAGTTTTTGTTTCTCGTCCTCTTCATTCAAACTGGGCAGGTGTCGAGACTATCACACGTCAGGGCAGGGAATATGCGTCTACGTTTTGTGTAATGTTAAAATACCTCCCATAAAAGAAGGCTGCATGAATTTCCTTGACCTGTTGTAGAGACTATCGATCCTGTAATTGCTCTGTTTTTAGATAACAGATCTCAAATATATTACATTAGATTCTGATTGTCACCTGTATGTCGATTGTCAGTCACTTTTGGATGGCTGATCCTTTTTTTTTTTAAGGAGGTAGATTGTTGAGTTAAAATGTTATGGCCTGGTGGGAAAACAAAAGAGAAAGAGATTAAAAAACAACTGAGCTTTACTTACATTTTTAAAGAAATAGTTCATCCAAACATGAAAATTCGGTCATTATTTACTGACCCTCATGAACACACCAAAATTTTATGTTGTTAATCATTTTCCTATCCACTGAAGCTATTAAATCTCAAGGAGAACGAGATTTGAGAGAACATTCTAGAGCTACATAGCAAGATTTTTAGCAAATAACAACTTAAATTTCAATTGAAACACTATTACAGATCTTAAAAACTGTCATACTATAATGAATTCACCAGCCCTTTAGTTGAATCTCCCTTTAAACCTTCAGTAAAATTAATCTCATGAAAACATGTCCAGATGACATTTTACACCAGAAAGAAAATGAAATTTGCTAAAAGTAAATTAGGAGTACAATTCTTTGATGTTGTGACATTATGTTCATGACAGTTAAACTTGTATCACCACAATTCTCATGACTTTAATGCATCCAGATGTTTTACTATAATTGTCAATTTACTGACAATACTGAAATGCAAAGGTCTTAAAGTAGGTTTCATTTTCTTCATGATATATATATATATATATATATATATATATATATATATATATATATATATATATATAATATTCAAGTGTGTCAAATTTCACCCTTAAATAAATAATTTAATTAATTTGATTTTTTTGTTTGTTTGTGAAATGTGACCTAGACAAGTTTTATGAGGTTCACCCAGCAAATGAACAGCAAATCTACATTATCTTGTTACCTCTTATGGCCTCCAGAAGGCGACAAAAGAAAAGCATTTTGTTGTAGAAAAAGTTACCAATTAATTGCATTTTTACTTTCCTTCCCATGTGTACTTTTAAGTTACATCATCATATTAAAGGGGACCTATTATACTCCTTTTACAAGATTTAATATGAGTCTCTGGTGTCCCCAGAATGTGTGTGTGAAGTTTCAGCTCAAAATCCCCCACAGATCATTTATTATAGCTTGTCAAATTTGCCTCTATTTGGGTGTGAGCAAAAACACACCGTTTTTGTGTGTGTCCCTTTAAATGCAAATGAGCTGCTGCTCCCGCCCCCTTTCCAGAAGAGGGTGGAGCTTTAACAGCTCAACAACAACAAAGCTGGAGAATCTCACGCAGCCAAAATGAGGATTGTCAGTAACGGTGTTCAGCCTTACATTGTTCAAACCGGAGTCGACACTGATGGAGAGACTCAGGAAGAAGTTACAACTTTTAGAATGAAACTGGATGTTTCTGAATGGTTAGTGGATAAATTTATGTAGTTGCTGTGGAGTTGATTCAACTCATCCACTAGCATGTGCCGTCATGTTAATCTTTTGTGCAAATCCAGCGTTGAATTGACCCTCGTTTGTAAAGCAGTCTAACATAAAATGATTTGCGCAAATATAACACTTTACCGACTTTCTTTGGCAAATTTCCTTCATAATTGAAATTCAACCATGGTGTCCTCAGTGGCTCTGATGCAGAGAGTCTATTGAGACTCTTATGTTCATTGGTACACAAGAGTAGGGGTAAATCTGGACCGCGTGTTTGGAGAGACTGCTTCTGATTTATGGGGATTATAAAAAAAAAGGAGTGGGTGGATTTTACCATTATAGGCTGGTTGTTTACACACACATCGATGTGTAATCACCTTAATAAAAGTGAATTTTGCATGATAGGTCCCCTTTAAGTTCCCTGTGGGCTGCTGATGAATAGCCAATAAACGAGCAGATACGAAGACAATAAAACAAAATAACAGTAAGTAAATGTTATTTTTTACAATAAATAACACTTGTACTACCTTTTATTCCCATTAGCTACAATGGTAACTGTAGCACCAGTTGTTGTGTTGCTATCGACCTTCTTCCCGTTTTCAATCTCTTGCAGCAGCACACAAGTTCTAGGCCGAAGCCCCTCCTTTAGTGGGGCGTGTCTACTCATTAGCCCCACCTCCATTGCTGATATTGACGTTCTCGTCCGTGTTTTACACCCTCGTCCTCCACAGAGCAACTTGGTGTAAGCGGACCTGAAGTCTCTGTTGAGCATGGCATAAAGTACGGGATTTAACGCAGAGTTTGCGTATCCTAGCCAAAGCACCACCGACTGCGCCGTCCGTGGCGGATTGTCTTCATTGCGTATCCCCATTATCGTGAAAAACGTGAAATATGGGAACCAGCACACCACGAATGCACCCAGCACCGCCGCAAGTGTCACTGTGGCTTTGTGTTCACGCAGTGCAAGAATCGTCGCGCCTGGTGACGACGACGAACCCCGTCGAGTAGAAATGTTCCGTTTCGCCTGCATCCGTGCAATGAGAAAAACTCGGTGGTAGCTCCAGCACATGGCCACCAGGGGGAGATAAAACGTTGCAAAGGCATCGACCAATACGTACGTTGGATTCAACTCGAATCGGCAGTCTCGCGCAGGGTCGCCCTCTCGAATATTTTGCACGCTCAAGTCACGTGTATTCCAGCCCAGGTGGATGGGTACAAACGAAACGCCCACCGAAACCAGCCAGATTGTCGCTAAAATCGCGCCAACGCGCCACGGAAGCAGAAGCATTGGGTAGCGCAGCGGGGCGGTGACCGCAAAGTAACGATCCAAGCTGATAGCGAAGAGATTGAGTATGGAGGCAGTGCACAGCATGACGTCCAATGAAATGTAGATGTTGCAGAAGTGCGCCCCCAGTGGCCATTCACCCGTAACTTGGTAAAGCGTGGAAAATGGCAGCACGAGGGCACCCAGTAGAAAGTCTGTAATTGCTAACGAGACGATGAAGCAGTTGGTGACGTTACGCAGGCGTCTCGTAGAGTACACAGCCAGACAAACCAAAATATTCCCACTGACTGTGAGAAGGATAAGAACGGAGAGCGTTACAGCTAGCGCTATCTGAGATGTCATTCTTTGTTTAGTTGCGATATTTTCTTCAGTTTTATTGGTAGAGAAACCCTAGGTAGACATTAATTTGTGTGTTTGATTCCAGGGAACGCACATATTTGCATCTGCCAAATGCAAGGCATTTTTTAAGGTCAAAAGCGTGATTACGTTCACAGTTGTATTGGTAGAGAAACACTAGTAATGCTGCAATGCAATACTTGTAGGTCAATATTATTAAAAAGGTCTCTGGTGTATATTCCCAACGGTTTCCTTCCACACTCCAGGGTACGTCCACCACCTCCATTCATCCATCTGTTCATCCATCCACCTTCCGTCCAACTATATTCTTGTCCCAGACCTCTGTTAGACTGAAGTGTGTCGGCCTCTGCTGGACATAGTGAGGTACTACATTTTCTCTCTCTCCTGTTTAAAAGAAAACAGAGATGCTTTTAGAAAAGAGGTTGTCAACCTTTCCCAAGCTAAGGGCCCTCTAATATAATATATTCTTTTTTTCAGTAACATTGCATAATATATTCCATTAATAATAATAATAATAATAAAATTCAGCTTTGATCACAGGAATAAATTACATTTTACAATATATTTACATAGAAAACAAGCATTTTAAATTGTAATAACATTTTACAAATTTATTGTAAATTTGATGGAGTAAATGCAACCTTGGTGAGCAGAAGACAGACTTCTTTCAAAAACATTACAAAATGTCACCGACCCCAAACTTCAAACGATAGCGTACATGATCCTTTACGTAAAGTACCACATGCAACACAACTAGTTTGACAGTCAAATTTACATCATTAAGGGAAGATACACATTCTTCCACATTACTCATGGAAAAGATTCATGCATCAGTGTAAATAATGCATAAAACTGTAAAAACAGTCAACAATGAGGCAGAATTATGCATGAATTATTCATAGAGCAGTGCAGACTGGGAAACAGTCCTGTATCCATCACCTTGGACATCATAGGTTTACTTCATAAAAGGTATAAAAGGTTGCGGACCCCTGCACTTTATAGTAGAACTTTTAGAAAGACATTTTGAAATACTGTATATAGAATATTCTTACAGTTCTTTCTAAAGCAGGTGGTTTTATTATCAGGTTTCAACTTCCTTCTGTTGTTTCTCTCTCTCTCACATACACACACACACAAACACACACACACATAGCAAAAGAGCAAAAATGTGTGCATGACTGAAATTTTAAGATGATGGAGGTTGTGCATGTTTGTTTGCCTACAAGTTGATCATGTTAAAGACATAATTGCAGAGTAACAAAATGCTTTCTCAGGCAACCACACTGTTCGTAAGTTGAAAGGGAGCACAATGCTCTAACACTCATAGTAGTGTAGCACAACACAAATAGCACATTATGATCAAAGCCTGAGTGGAGATAATGTCATATCTACACACATTAGCTTTGTTTGGTGTTCAAAGTAAACACACACTCTTTTCTTCTTCCTCTTAGAGACTTTATACGCACTCGTTAGTGGCATATTCTTGGACGGGTTCTGATATTCTGTATGAAAAATGTATTCACAATCTTGCTGTTTTTCTTCTTTAAAATGCTCACAGACCGTGTCCTTGCATCTGCTGCTTTTCCACGGTTGGTGTGTGTGTGAGAGAGATAGAGTAAAAAAATTAATATCCAGTCTTTTTGAAGAGCTGTCAGCTGGGTAAATTCTGCTTTGCAGTATGTTTTCACGTCTACATCATGTGTCTTACTATATTGCAAAAAATATTAAACTTGCCTTTTCTGCTGATGGCTGTCATATTAGTTCATTTTCTTTTATCACAATACTATAATGAAGTGAATTTGAACTCATTGTACTCTTTTACTTAGATTGGGTATTCATTTCTGTCATGTCTTCGGGTGCTGCACTGACTTCTAACATCAAATTTATTTAGTAAAATTCCATTTTTTTTCTTTCTCCAATCAAAAAACTTTTTGTTTATTGTTGTTTTTTCATAAACACTTTTTGTCATACTGGTTGAAACTCTCTTCACATCCTGATAGCAATCAATAATACAAGTGGTCTAAATATTAAAACATGTACATATATCTTCTGTGGAAGTCTCAGGACTAAACAAATGTTTGTCCAATCATTGCAGTCTCAGGTACCCTTTACTTAAAGGCACAATATGTAGGATTTTTGGTTTAAAATATTCAAAAACCACTAGAACAGTGTTAAATATTTTTGACTTGTGTACTTACATTATCCCAGATGTTTCCAAGAATGTTTAAATCCAGAGAAATAAGCATTTTTTTACCGTGGCCGTGTGTCGCCTATCAATGACATCATTCCCTCGTTTCCGCGCTTTAATATATTATATGTTTTATTAGACAACAAAACAAATGTTTAGATACATTCATAAACAGAAAACTAATTATTGTTATATAGCTCAACACGTTTAGTCTTATTGTTTGAATCTCGTTTTCTTGATATTCCACGATTTTATACACTATTTTGTCAAGTAGCTAACAATCACATAAATAAATCAGATGCAGCTTTATTTTTAGTAACAGTAATACAGCATTTTCTCCATCATACAATACGTTTTTAAAATAAATTGCATGCCATTTAACTACACAAGCCATCCAGCATTTATTAATATGATATTCTAATATTGATCTATCTTACTACAGTGTGCAACAACACAGTCAAATGTATCTAATATGATAAACAGCGCTGCTGTACCCCACATACGCTTGACTGGATGAAGCTGAAGCGGCGACTGTAGCATAATAACAGCCCCGCTGCTCTCGAGCCGTGTGGCGCGCTCATCTGTCATTAGCAATCACTCCAGCGTCCTTGTTCAACTCGGCCCTGCTCTGCTTCATACTACAGTAACGTTAATAATATCCATGAACATTGAGTCCTGTCCCGGGTACTTTTCCACCGGCTGTGAGGTGAAGCCCACAACTCCCATGATTCGGCGTCATCAAGCTACGTCTTTGTTTTGAATAGGCGACCTCTTTCTTTGACTACACTTTCCGCGACCCACTCAAAACAGTCTTTCGACCTAGTGGTTGAGAAACACTGCTAGAATTAATGAGACCCCTCAGATGATCAGACTAAGCCTGCGTCTCAATGTGCATACTGTACTGTCCATCCTAAATAGTATGTGACATTAGTAATATTCAATAATATTTAGCGTGGATAGGGTGGATAGTATGCACATTGGGATGCAGGGTAAGTACCTCAAAAAGGAAGTGCGTTCAAATTACGAGCATTCAACGTCGTTGTTACGTTATCAATTAATAAGTCATGAAATTATCAAAAAGTACCAATAAATCACAACTGGTACATCTTGTGTTATCTGAGAAGGATTACCATGATGTTCATTCTGTTCATCAGGATCAGTGTCCACATGTTTTATTAACAGTTCTTGTTAGTATAGGCTACTGTGTATTTACTATGGTAACTAGTTTCAGTAACCTTAAAGGTGCCCAAGAATGCTTTTTCACAAGATGTAATATAAGTCTAAGGTGTCCCCTGAATGTGTCTGTGAAGTTTCAGCTCAAAATACCCCATAGATTTTTTTAAATTCATTTTTTTAACTGCCTATTTTGGGGCATCATTAACTATGCACTGATTTTTTCAGCGCGCCGGCCCTTTAATTTGCGTGCTTCCTGCCACACGAGCTCTCGATTATATTACAGCACATGTACAAAGTTCACACAGCTAATATAACCCTCAAATGGATCTTTACAAGATGTTCGTCATGCATGCTGTATGCATGCTTCGAATTATGTGAGTAAGGTATTTATTTTGATGTTTATATTTGATTCTCTATGAGTTTGAGGCTGTGCTCCGTGGCTAACGGCTAATGCTACACTGTTGGAGAGATTTATAAAGAATGAAGTCTCCGTGAATTCAGTAATAAACGATGGTAACTTTAACCTCATTTAACAGTACATTAGCAACATGCTAACGAAACATTTAGAAAGACAATTTACAAATATCACTAAAAATATCATGATATCATGGATCATGTCAGTTATTATTGCTCCATCTGCCATTTTTGCTGTTGTTCTTGCTTACCTAGTCTGTTGATTCACCTGTGCAGATCCAGACGTTACTGGCTGCCCTTGTCTAATGCCTTTCATAATGTTGGGAACATGGGCTGGCATATGCAAATATTGGGGCGTACACCCCGACTGTTACGTAACAGTCGGTGTTATGTTGAGATCCGCGTGTTTTCCGGAAGTCTTTTAATCAAATGAGATTTACATAAGAAAGAGAAAGCAATGGAGTTTGAAACTCAATGTATGTCTTTTCCATGTACTGAACTCTTGTTATTCAACTATGCCGAGGTAAATTCAAATTTTGAATCTAGGGCACCTTTAACCCAAAGTACCACTTTATTTTCACTTTATTGAATTAACAACAACAGTTTGGGACTGCTATTTAATAGCCTTACTGTTTATTCATCAGTTGAGAACCACTGGTCTAGAGCAATATTTGTCTCTATTTCAGTATCTCTCATTCATTTAAGTATCAGGTTGGTCTCAGATGTTTCTCCTAAAATGTCTGACTTTTGATTGCTGACTTTGGCGTCTTGGCAAATTCTTCTGAAACTCTAGGGGTCTTTTTCTCAGGAGAAACATCTGAGAAGCAGGAGACTTCAGCAAAAATCTCAACTGAATGTAATTACATTCTAAAAGAAACTAAGAAGTAGCTATTCATAGCTATTTATAGCTATTTGTCTTTTATGTGGGTCTCTCTGCTTTTTGGCGTCCTGCTCTTTCTCATTATTTCTCAGAGAGATAAAGCAGGATCAGACTGTTCTTACCTATAAAAGTAGATCCAATTTAATGATTTAGAAACATATGGACTGTTTTATTAACTTAATTGTAAACTTTAACGATTTGCTTGGTGTCTTCAGTACCACCTGTCTCTGTCTCTGCATCTCATTGAGATGCACATTTCTCCTCTGATATTGCTAGAAACCATCTCCATAACTGCATGTTAAACTTTAAACAGATAATGAAATATTTAACATTTCCTTCGGCAATTACTGGTATGTCAGCATGGCACATCTGCCTTCTGACAAACCCTTTTCATTTAACAGCATTTTCAATTTCATTTTCATCTTTTTTCTCTTCTTCCTCACAAGCAATGATGCAATTAAAACTTTGACATTTTCTGAAGAAAGTGTGAGTGGTGTTTGCAAAACTCACAGCCAGGATGCTACAGTATGGTATTTGTCTAGTCACATTTATTTGTATGGTGCTTTATATATTTTAAGCGAATAAAATTTCAGCTGTAAAGCAGCTCTGGTACTTTAATAATACTCATAATACTTTCACGTTTAAGAGTTTATTTAATTTTTTTTCTAGTGGTGATAAAGTATGTTTATGAGTTATTTCATAACATTTAATTGAAATTAAAACAGTATTAAAACAAAAATGAATGGATTAATTAAAACTAAGTCCATAAAATGATGGTGGAACTCCTAAAAAAATTCTATATATGTAGTGCCAGACGGAACTCTTTAAGATTCTAAATGGAACCTTTTCATCCAAGAGTGATACATTTTTTAAAATTAAACACAGCTGAAATGTCTTGTCAATTACCTTGTTTAAAAGACCACAGGTGGCGTGTCTCGGTGTTATTTTGATAATTTCATGTACCTGTGCGTCTAAGTGGCCGCTCTGCTCCGATCATTGATTGGCTTGTAAACACATTTGTCAGTGTTCCTCCTCATTTCTGAGGCTGTCAGGAAGTCTGTGAGGAATACAGACGGCCGTCTTTTGATTGCTTTTGACAAGCATGGTCGTCATGGGTGTTGGGTTGCTAGGAGACCACATCCTTTTAAATGTTGAGATGATTTGTTTCTTTTTTCTGAAGTAAACTGAAGAGGTACGATGTGAAGAGGACACGTGTTTCATCTTATGATTCCTCTGACGCACATAAATAAATAGTCTACATTGATCTGTCTCAGATCAAATAGACCGTGATTCACTTCTTTAAACATCTTCTGCAGAGATCCGACTCTCTCTCTCACACACACACACACACACACACACAAATGCGATCGAAATGCAAAACCTCAGGCTCAAAAGGCAGATCAGATCAGATCAAGTCTGTCTAGACGGATATAGCATCAAGTCTTCTGTTGAAGAGAGCAAACTTCTAATGAACGTCTAAAACAGCAAGCAACATTCTGGACATCTGATTCCTTTATCAACAAAGTCACAAACACACTCATTCCCACAGCGTCTACATTTTTTTTCTTGACCTTCTCCATGAATGCATTTATCTGTCATTTTCATGTATTGTAAACAGCTGTCAGGATTCATTCGTTCAGCAGCAGCGATTTGAACGGGTTATTCTAGTCTGCATTATCACATACAAACAATGTTGAGCGTGCAGTTTTTATGTTGGAAAGATTTTGCTAAAATGATTAGATTTTATATGTGACTTACCTTGGACGACCTTCATTCTTCTGTTGCTCTTGCCCTCCTCTCTCTCTCTCTCTCTCTACACACACACATGCGCTCAAACACACACACAGTTTATAACTCAACACACTTCGTATTCAGCCAATCAGATGCTTCTCTCTCTATCTCTTTCTTTGCTTTTGTACTGTAGAAGGGGTTGAACGTAAGACTTAAGGAGGATGGACCAGGACTCTCTGTGCGTATTGTTTAATTTTTAAAAGCTGTGTTTTTCTTCATGACAGAAGTGATATTTACTGTTTTGTTCATCTCCACCTTGACTACAGAAAGCAGATGTGCAAAAATTATAATTTCATTGAGGATAAATGTTTTAAAAGGGGAAAGTCATGTTACAACCCTTCATAAAGGATTAATGAGGCTTGTAACACAGGTTGTAATGAGGGTTGTAACGATCGGTCATTTTCTAAGAAAATTAAAAATTGATATACTTTTAAACCACAAATGCTCATCTTGCACTGCTCTGCGATGCGCCACGCATTACGTAATCACATTTCAAAGGTCATGCGTGACGTAGGGCGAAAAACTCAATCTCATTTTCTCCTCCAACTTCAAAATCGTCCAACATCATTGTTTTACCTTTTTTTTTGTAAAGGGCATTTGACTTAATCTTTGCACGTTCACTTTGTAGACACTGGATCGGTATGTCTGCTACGTCACGCGTGACCTTTCCAACGTGATTACATAATGCATGGCACATCGCAGAGCAGTGCAAGACGAGCATTTGTGGTTAAAAAGTATATAATTTTAATTTTTTTTTTTTTTTTAAGAAAATGACTGATCGTTTCACTAGATAAGGCCCTTATTCCTTGTCAGGGATCATGTAGAGCCCTTTGAAGCTGCACTGAAACTGACATTTGGACCCATTGAACCCCTCCACCACATGGAGGAAAATCCTAGAAAGTTTTCCTCAAAAACCTTAATTTCTTTTCGACTGAAGAAAGAAAGACATAAACACCTTGGTTGACATGGGGGTGAGTAAATTATCAGGAAATTTTAATTCTGAAGTGAACAAATTCTTTAAACATTTAGGTGAAAGTAAGTGTAATATATGAAATTAAACATAAGAATATGCTAATTCAGAAGATACCCCATGCAATTCTGTAATTTGACATGCATAATCTGACTATTTTATTCTGAATGATACCAATCCACAATCTGACTTGTGATGGAGCCCTGAATCATAACTATGGTCCCCCGACTGAGCCTGGTTTCTCCCAAGGATGTTTTTTCTCCATTTCTGTCACCTGATGGAGTTTGGGTTACTTGCCACTAGCTGGGTTTCCATTACAGATTTGTCCAAAACTTTTGCGATACTTTCTAAATGTTGATAAAATCTGTTGCAAAATAATGGCGTTTCCATTAACTTATGTCATGCTACTAAAACAACTTTTTCCTCTCGTGAGGAGTCATTCCAGAACTCATGCATGACAACGGATGTTAGTAGCCACTGCACTAGCCATTATTTTTAATTTAGGCATGTTATCCAAGAATTAATGGCAAGGAAAGCCCCTTATACTTGTTTGCGGCTACGTATGAGGTGTTTCTGGGTGTTTCTCCCTCATATCTGCTTCAAGGTCTTGATAAATTGTGGCATTTCTTTAGAATCCAGTATTCCTGTAATTCTTTTGTCTTTTATGAGTTTAATAAAGAACTCTGTCTCCTCTTCGTGTCCAAACATACTGCACCGTCTTTAATGAATGATCGAATTTTACGTACTCCATTGCAGTTTTGCGAAATATTCTTTTTTCGAATTGCCTGAAAAACCACCTCATGTGAGTGCAAAAACTTTTTTTTTTTTGCGTAATTGACATGTTTCCATTGGGTTTATTTTCAATTTGCACAATTTGAAGGATAAAGGAAATGCAGCTAGTGTCGCCTTTGGCTTGCTTAGTTGGGGACACTTAATATTCAGCAATATTATTGATTTGACTGCACTGACACTGTTGGATGAGAACTGATCTGGATGATGACATCCAGAGCTGCTTTACAGAAGAATTGTATTCTGTTTGCTTCACTGAATCATTATTTCCTCGTTTATCAATGTAAAGCTGCTTTGATGTATAAAGCGCTATAGAAATTAAAAGGAGACTTGACTGCAAATGAAACCACAGCCCAGAAGTGAAGTGCAGATTTTTCTACTTTTTTTTAATTTATTTGTTTGTTTGTTTGTTTGTTGGTTGGTTGGTCCTGTAAGTGATTTTATCCCTAGACCTTGATTTTGGGTTAAAGTTCAAACCAGTGTAGGCAGTTTGGTTTTAGTGTTGATCTACTTCTCTTTTTTATTAAAGCGGCTCTGAGAATGCCATCAGACAGAACCGCAGTCGCAGTCAAATGCAAACATGGTCTTCGTCTGGCCATGCAGATATTCAAATACGAAATAAATTGCACACTATTGTAAAAGACCCCTTTGAAAGGTCTTCAATAAGCTGCTTGATATTTTCTGAAGGTCAGAATCTAATGAAGGATATTCAAATTACTGAACTTTAGCCAACTAACTGCCATGTTAACATGATATTGTGTGATATTGATCACGTGTTCATTCACTCTCACACACACACACACACACACACACACACACACACACACACACACACACACACACACACACACACACACACACACACACACACACACATTGCCAACTTATCAAGTGTTTATTGTCATTGTCGAATTCTAATAAATCCACCTCCACATCTTTATATGCTAATCAATACTATTACATTTACTTTGAAGTGTTTCATTGATGCTTTACAATTAGCTATTGATTGTTATTATTGATTGTTATCCACATAATATAGTGTATAGTTGCTGTGACTGTGTCTAAGAGTGTTTTTTGATCTCTTGTTCAGTGGTGAAATGATGGATTGGACCTGCATTGTTACTGTAACCAAGGCAGGGGTTTAATCAATGTGATCCTAGCAGCAGCCGACATGCTGGTGAGTATTAAACAAAGGTAACTTTTATATCTGTACAATGCAATATATATATATATATATATATATATATATATATATATATATATATATATATATACATACATATATACACTTTTTTTTTTAACTTATATACACAAACTACCACTCAGAAGTGTGCCATCATTAAGATTTTTTAATGTTTTTGAAATGTTTTTATGTTTTTTTTTTATGTTTTCTGCTCATCAAGGCTACATTTACTTGATTAAAAATACAGTAAAAATGTGAAGTATTATTACAATTTAAAACAGCTGTTTTCTATGTGAATATATAGTAAAATGTAATTTATTCCAGTGATCAAAGCTGAATTTTCAGCATCATTACTTCAGTCTTTAGTGTCACATGATCCTTCAGAAATTATTCTAATATGCTGATTTGCTGCTCAAGAAACATTTTTTTCAGTGAAACATAATTATCAATCTTGCATACGTTTTATTTTATTTTATAAAAATGAAACAAAAATAAAATAAAATAAAACAAAACAATTTACATTTATTTCTAATTATAATATTGTAAACAAATAAATTATAATTATTTTTTAAATATATATATATATATATCTTAATCTGTATATTTTTTGCTTTCTGGTGAAATAAGGCTTTATGTTCTCTGATCCAAATTAAAAGCCCTCACATTATCCACTTGAGGAAACCAGTGGAGCTGTTTGGACCTCTTTAAATCAAAATGAATGATGCATTATGGGGCGTATTAAGAGGTGCTTTGTGCTTCAACAAAAGGCTGTGTTTATTTCTGTGGGAAGCTGTCCTGTTTTTCAGCACAGATCACAGAAAGAAAGCATAAAGCCGAGCGTTTAACGGCCTCCAGCTGTTTTTAGAATTGCCACATGTATAAACGTTGGTATTCATTGATAAATCCTCATATATGGAAGCAAATGCAACTGAAATTTGACATTTTCTGAACAGAACTGGATGTTCTGAGCAGCTGCTTGGGTCTTCTGGTTGGTTGCTACTACGTGGTTTCTTTCAGGTCCAAGTGAAAGGAGCCACTCAAATATGTCTCTAAATATGACTCCTTCAGGGTTTTTTTTTACACAGAAGTTTGACCAGTATTTTACTTATTCATATTTGAAAAAAAAAATAAAAAAATAAAATAATAATAGCAAAGCTAATTAAAAAAGACTTATACTTTAGTTTTTCTTTAGCTCTTTTATAGTGTAATTAATGTTTTGAATTAGCTTTTGTTTTTATATTTTCAATTTTCATGTTAATTTTTTTTCTTAATTTTGTTGTAATTTTATGTGCTTTTGTGATTTTGTGACTTACCTATATTGCTGTTTAGATTTTATTTCCAGTAAATCATTTCAGTTTATTTCCAAGGCAACATTTCTATAAAAAAAAAAGAAAAAAAGAAAAGAAGAATAAAAAGTACATAGACGTACTTATTATTAAAAATAATAATACAAATGACACAAACAAACAATGAAATGTTAAAACTTTAACTAAAATTTAATTAAAAATATTATATAAGACACTTCTATCAGTTCTGTTTAGTTCTGTAATAGTTTAATTAATATTTTGAAATTTTGATTTATTTTATTTTTGAACTTTTGTCTTGTTTAAATGCTGCTATTTAGATTTCAGTTTTATTTCCAGTTAATAATTTTAGTTCTTCAACTTCTTTCAGTTTATTTCCAAGGCAACATTTCTAGTTTTCATTCAGTTTGAGTTTTTGAGTTTTCTTTTATTTCAGCTTTATTTCGATTAACAGAAAAGTTTTAATATTTTTAGTTTTAGCTAATAATAACCCTGCTTCTATTCAGGAAGCTGCATGATTAAATCGGTGTATCATCTCTCAGTGAGTGTTTGCGGTGCCCTCTGTAGACTACCATAGGTATTGCGCTTGAATATTGACATTGTTTTGATGGTTGATGAGTATAGATAAAGAGCAGCTTGTTTATGTGTTTGTATAGTCCTGCTTGCATTAAGTCTCTCAGATGCATAAATCAAACATCTTAGTGGAATCTCTGCTTTGTCTCGTCCCGTACCAGATGTTTCCCCCAGCATTAAAGATTCATAAACAATGATTTATGTGCTCCATCACACACCCTAATAGATCAGAGCAGAGTTTGAGACTCAACACATACATGATCTTCAGACATCAATCGATAAAAGCCACTGAAATGTGTGCTTCAGTCACACTGCTGAAGTTGTGCTGCATTACGTTTGTCAACCGATGGAAGGCCAAAAGAGGAAGAGGAAGAAGCAGACAGTCAGACAGAGAAGAGGAGGAGCACTTGCTAGTTATTTCTCACACCCTTACCCATAAAAAACAGCTGGTGTAGGACATAAGAAAGGAACTTAGATACTCCGAAAGAGAAAATACAGACAGAAAGAGACATAGGAGAGCGTTTATTAGGCCAACCAATGGCTCCTTGGACAAAAACTAGCTCTGAAAGATATGGCGTTGGTGAGTTTGGCTTTCTTTTGTGTGTGCATGTGATTCACCTGTGCAGGAATGATTGTTCAAATGTTTTCTGTGCATTTGCGTGTGGGTTTGTGTATATTCCCGGCGCCCCTCTCAGCGGCCATTTATAGTTGCTTGAGTTCAGTTCCTATTTCTCAGGAAGTGGGCAGAGACGAATCATTCGAGCGGCCCAGCAGTCACTGGCCTAAACAGATTGCAGCGTTTTATCATTTAGCACTTGTTTTGCTTTGAAATCCTGCAAATATTCAGATTTATTCCGCTATGATTGTGCAGTTGTGGAATGCTTGATAGAAATGCACTGAAAATTAGTGCTTAGGAGCATCTGGTTTATTAAAGTCAAAAATATCACTTAATGCAGCCCAATCAAACTGAAATAACGTCATAAGTTTCACTTTTTACAGTCCGAAGGATTTGTTTCTTTAGCCTGTTGAATGAATGTGCTTTAAGGTTTCTCAACATTTAATAACACAAGAGCAACATTGAATTTTTAGAGGAGACCTGCGTGAAATGAGATCTCTTTGTTGTTTCTCCTAGACAGCAATGAGAAGTCAGATGTTTGTCCTGAACAAGGAATCCCACACAAGCCTCCTCTAGTGCTTCATCTCACTAATGTCTTAAAATTAACTCATATTTGCTCAAGTGTGCAATCAAAAATCAGAGATCTCAAACATTTCTCATAAAATGATGTGAGCTGCTCTCCGTATTTGGTTTATAGCTCTCTACTCTTAATGTAGGACAACTATTGACTCATTTGTTTAAACATGTAAAAAAAAAAAAAAAATAAAAATGACAAAAAAAAACATTAATTCATATAAATATAACAGAAAATACAAAAATTAAATAAATATTATAAAATAACTTTAGATTAGGGTCCAATTCTCACTATTAACTAAATATTAACTACGACATGTGCCTCAATAAACTTGCTTATTTATAGTTAGTAAGGTTAGTTAGTTAAGTTTAGGTATTGGGTAGGATTATGGGATGTAGAATATAGTCATGCTGAATAAAGGCTCTTCAAGTCTTTGGTTATTGTGATCAAGTAACCATCTTTGGGAAGAAATATTTTCATTTGAAATCCCTTTTAATCACCCGAAGCTCATTTGTGAAGTGTCCAGGAAGAGCAGCAGTAGCATAAGATGGTGACACTGATTAGAGTAAATTTATTTAGAGTTATTTTTGAACGTAGAACTCACACCATGCGAGTTATGTTTGTGCTAAACAGTGTTGAAATGAAGGCAAATGTGGCTTGACTTCTGATTGGCGACGTTAGTGCCTCTGATTCTGTTGTTATACGGTGCAGTGAGCAGTTTTGTTGCTCAAAACTTATGAACTAATTTATTACAAAAAGCTGTCTGCTCATGTAAATTCATATGAATTGCATTTTTAATGTTATTTAAATTGTAAACATGCTGATGGCGGCGTGTATCTGTGTATATGTGTGTGTGTGTGTGTGTGTGTGTGTGTAGTGGTGCACAGGAAGCCGCTCTGAGAGGAAGTAGGCCAACGATCTCGTACTTGCAGAAATGAAGTCTGTGTGTGTGTGTGTGTGTAATATGATGTTCTCCATCTCTGCAGATGCAGTTTATCTTTTCCATGTCATTGATGTTGGCTAAAGAATTAAAGTTCAGTGTGTGTGTCGTCCTGCAGCGTTTGTGCTCAATACATGAATTGCTGGACTCTTTTCATGTCAGATGAGAAGAAAGCAAAGTAGTTGAGGGCAGTTTAGACGGAGGGAATTATCGTTTGATGTCTTATGGAAGCATTAAATGATCCCATTCTGCTGTTTTGCTGAGCATCACTTGACAAATAAATCCAAACCGTGACTTCACTTCATGTATTTTCGAATGCATCTGATGAATTTCATGCAATTTCTATTTTCTCTCTTTTCCCTGAAGTTAAGTGGAATTTCACCGCCAAAGTGGAAAAGCAGTTGTCCTTGTCTATCGGGGACACGGTACACATTCAGGAGTCATGTGAAGGTGAGGGATTCTGGGGTATTGCATTTACTTTTGCATTTATGCATTTATGCGACAGAATTTTCCCCAGTGATTTACATTGCATGCAAATGTTTGATCAGTTTATGCATTCCCTGGGAATCAAACCCATGACTTTGGCATT
The DNA here is from genome assembly GCF_018812025.1 of Megalobrama amblycephala. Classification (NCBI taxonomy): domain Eukaryota; kingdom Metazoa; phylum Chordata; class Actinopteri; order Cypriniformes; family Xenocyprididae; genus Megalobrama; species Megalobrama amblycephala. Next base: position 16,121,028 of record NC_063047.1, on the reverse strand, counting down.
ACTTGCGTCATGCTCTACTGTTTGAGCTGGGGTTTAAAAGACACTTAATATTCAGTCATTTTATTGATTTGACTACACTGACACTATCATATGAGAACATAACTTGAACTGAATTGAGCTGAATCTACATTGAACTGACTCGAGCTGAATAATGACACCGTTGTCTTCTGTAGAGCTGCTTTACAGCAGAATGTGAATTTGTTTCATATCTGATAAAGTTTGCCTCGTTGATTCTCTTATGCTATTTTTCTGTGTATTACCGTGAAGCTGTTTTGAAACGTTCCATTTTTGAACATTCCATTTTATTATTTTGCAAGCATTATAGGAATGTTACATTTGAATGTTCTCTAAACATTCTGAAACAAGTTGTAACATTTAAAAAATGTTAGACAAACAAACATTCTATTAACTATATGAGAACAACATAACTTTGTTCATAACCTTGAGAGAACCTTGCCAGAACGTTCTGAGAATGTTCCTGGTTAAGCACTATATAAATAAAGGTGACTTGACTACAGAAATATTCTTATAAATCTAAACCAGTCTGTTATTTTTCCAGGATGGTATAAAGGTTACGTGATCAAGAACAAAGAGAGAAAAGTGAGTAAATGCATATTTATTTGATAGAGTTTGTTCAAGAGCAGAAAGTTCTCTTCCTGAATATCTGACCTGAACTTCCTCTACGACCTGTTGGCTAATTTATTTTCTTCCTTTGTTTAAGGGAGCATTTCCTGCAAGCTTTATAGAGCTAAAGGAAGTCATCGTCGAAAAGAGAGGGTGAGTATGTTCCTTCCATCCATCCATTCATCCATATCCATATCCATCCATCCATGGATCCATCCATCCATCCATCCTCTCTTCTTCTATAGAGATGAGGAGATCATAACCTCTGCTGAGATGCCCCTGGTGAAGGAGGTGACCACCACACTGAGAGAATGGGGCAGCATCTGGAAACAACTCTATTTGGTAAGACGTTTAAATGTGGGTATGTTAAAAATAAAGGTTCTGTATTGGCATCAATGATTCCATGAAGAACCTTTAAAGTCCCGCTGAAATCAAAATGTTTTTTAGCTTTTAGTATGAATATGGTTATGAATAAGCTGGTGTGTTCCAAAACAATGACAAAAATTGCATTTAGGAGATATAAGCATTCGAAACTTACAGTCTCTCACTTCCACTAAAATGGATCATGGATTTTCATGACATCATCACAGACTTCAGCTTCTCATCAAATCTTCTGTCCAATCAAATGCTGTCTAGAATCGGAAGTCCCACCCCTCCTGCACTATAAACAGACGCTGAAGCTGCGGCTGAAATCGGTCATTTGTTCACACATTTACTAGTCTCTATAGTGAATGGCACATAGTGCACTAGAGTAGATTATACGCGTGAGTCGGCACAGAGTAGACCACGAAACGTTTGAATTCTCCAAACAATGCTATATTTTAAAGCAATATAGAGAAGAAACAGTTAGAGATTATGAGGAAGCGGTTTTACGAGCTCAACGGCTCTGGCCAAGCTGTGATGTAGGTGAAATGCTATTGACTATTTTGAAAAAAGGGGAGGAGCTTCTAGGTATATCACAGTGAATTTTATTATATTATTATATATTACGTCATCACAGTGAATAAAACTACGGGTTCCAAGATTTTGCATTATAAAAAAGATTCTTTATATTTTTAAAATGTGTTCTTTACACTACACTCTTAAAAAGGTTTTTTTTTTAGTGATGCCATAGAAGAACCATTTTGGTTCCCCAAAAGAATATTTCAGTGAACTGTTCTTAAAATAACCATTTTTGTTTGTTTTTAAGAAACTTTTTCAACTATAAAGAACCTTTTGTATAATGGAAAGTTTCTGTGGATGTTAAAGGTTCTTCATAGAACCATCAATGCCAATTAAGAACCTTTATTTTTTAAAGAGTGCAGGGGAAAAATTGTTTACTGAAAGGTTCTTTGTGCAACCATAATGTCTCTTCTATGGCATCGTTATCAAAACCTCCTTTGTAACCTCAATTTTAAGAGTATACTATTTTTGAAGTATGCATATTGTGTTCAGTATGGGTTTTTGTTCTCTATTGCATGACCTGCTAGAATGTCAAGCACAAAGTCAAAATGAAATCAGAAGTGACAAAGTTTACAAAGCTTATTCCGATTCCTCAGGAAAAAAAAAAAAAAAAAAATCAAATTTGATAACTTGCTTGATAGCATACACTATAAATTATTATTATTATTAAAATTCTATGTGTATAAATACACAGTGCATTTATTTTACATATAGGGTAATTTATTGCAGTGCAGTTATTTGCATATATTTATTTTCTTTTTTTTTGTGGTTATTCCCTGACAGCATCATAGTGTCGGCCCAGATCCGGCCCACATCTGATCCGTGTGTAATCCACATGTACTTGATGTGGGCTGGATCTGGGCCACATTATCTTGCTGTCTGGGTTTCATTCCTGTTTAGAATTCTTTAATGTTATATACCTGTCACAAAATAACATTGTATATAATTTCTCTTGTGTTAAATAATAAAAAATTTATTTCCTCTTTAGTTGACCTCAAAATTGGAAAACATAATACATCAAAATAAAAATACATCCCGTTATGTAAGTAAACGGGCTGTGAATGCCATTTAAGTTGACTTCACTGTCTTTTTTTTTTTAAATCATTATTTGGTCAGACTGACAGCAGTTAAAACATTTTTACACAAAATTTAATTAGAAATTAAACTAAATAATTGAATGAAATAATTCAATTGAAAATCCAACCTTGATAACCAGACAACACTCTCTGAATTATAAATAATGCTTTAATGAAGTCATGTGACAAGAGCCGCTCTTCCACCGTCAGGCCGAACGGTCGTAAGAACGGTAAGGAGCGATTAAGCAACGAGAAAGTTTTGGCTCGACGGTTGAAAAGCGGCTAAGGTTGCATACTGCTGGATGCTTCAAATAAGTCAAACAACCAAATAATAAGCCCAATATGTATGCACAACCTGAACTTCTGATCAGTGATTGTCTTTGTTTCCCAGCAGTCCAGTAAGAAGGAGCGTTTCACTCAGGTCCAGAGGCTGATGTGGGATCTAATGGAGTGGCGTTCCCAGCTCCTGTCCGGGACGCTGCCGAGTGACGAGTTTAAAGAACTCAAACAGAAAGTCACCTCAAAGATCGACTATGGAAATAAGTACATATTCCAAGTGTCTATTCTATTTGTGTTCATGTCTGTTTATCAGTCATGGTATATGTGTGCATTTTTGACCATGACAGTGCCATTGCATTGTTGGCTTTGGAGGATCAAGCACATACCATAGTATATGAAAGTAATCATACAATATTATGGCATCTACAAATAGAACAAACACAGTACCTCTATAACAGATCTGATAAAATGTAGAATAATAGGATCCAGTCGGCTGATTTAATTTCTCTTCAGAGCTTCTGTGATATTGCTCTGGGCTGTTGTTAATGTATTGGATAATTTGTACATTAGCGTTAAGGAATTAATTAGCAAACCTCAAGGGGATAAAAATGTCTTTCTGACACCTGAACGGTAATGAATTACTGCAGGGAAAAACCTCCCTCACTGTGGCTGTTTTGTGTGTCATGGATTCACATGATTACAAGTTAATTCTTGCAAGGTGATTTACTAAGGTTTGCGCTATTCAACTTACTGGTATTTGCGCCATTATTTACTGCCCAAAAAAAGCATGTCTTAAACCAGACGCTAATTTGCACTGCTCTTGGTAGATTGCATTGGTCAGTATGGAAATAAAACCAGTGACAGTCAACAGAGAGATTACATATCAGTTATATACAGCTTGAATGATCAGGATTGGAATTGGTGATCATGTTGACAAGAAATCAATAGTCGTATCAGCTGCAAAAATCCTGATCGGAGCATTCCTAAATAAAACAAAGAGAGAATCACTCACTGCTCTTGACTGAAAAAGTTTTGTGGCTTAAATAGGGATTTATATTCAATTCATACAGTGAATACTAAAACATTTATGTAAAACATAAAGCGCAAATTTAATTTGAATATTTGTCTTATTGTATTTATTTGTGATATTGCTTGTAATTAGTTTCTTTGTCATTATTCTAGTAGTGACTGTTGTTTTCAGTAAAAAATACAATTAAATATAGATCTGAAAACATAATCCTAAAACTAAACAAAATGTAGATGAAAAACTTATGAAAACACAAAAAATGTGTGAATCCATGCCAGTGATATGCTGGACTGTTTCTGTCTGTGATGTTCAAGAACGAGTCTTAATAAAACGAAGGAAATCTCCCCTGTGGTGCATCATGGGAACAAAGCATTTCACAGAGATCTGGGCAAGAACACATCTGTCAGATTATTTCAAGGATCTGTGTGTGTGCTGAATAATCATGTAGATGACATGTGTGAGTGAGTACAAACACTTGAGTCCAATCAATCGTTATTCTGCCTGCAGGATCTTGGAGCTGGATGTGGTGGTTCGAGATGCTGATGGGAATATTCTCAACCCCGAGCGAGCCAGTGTGATCAGCCTCTTCCGAGCACACGAGGACGCTACGGCCAAGATCACAGAGAGAATTAAAGAAGAACAGGTTCTCGTTTTCCTTTCATTTAGTGGTTTACAGACGAGCCTCAAAGAGCTTCTCACATGTTCAAGCATCATGGCGAGAGTTGGTAGATTTAATGAGACATTTTTAGATGTTCAGGACAGCTGAACTAATGAAGCAATGAGCTCCCATGGCTCTACCTTCCTTCGGTCAACGTCTGCTGTGAATTCACAGTGAATGTAGAGGATCCTCCTGATACCCCACTGGAGTAACTTAATGACCTTAACTGAGGTGGATCGAACTAAACATCTTCCAGAACCTCGTAGCAACTGCATAATAATGACCTAGCAACCATTTAGCAATGCCTTTGCAACCGCCCAGACACCCCAGCAACCACATGATGCCCTAGAAACCACTTGGCAATGCCTTTGTAGCCACCCCGACACCCTAGAAACTGTGTAAATAATGCCCTAGCTACCACTTAGCAGATCCTTTGCAATCACCCAGACACCCTAGCAACCACATAATGCCTTAGCAACCAATTGGCAACACCTTTGCAACCACACTAACACTCTAGAAACTGCATAAATAATGCCCTAGCAACCACCCAGACATCCTAGACACCCCTTTGCAATGTTTTGGCAACCACCCAGAACACCCTAACAACCACCCAGACTCCCTAACAACACCTTAACAACCACAGAGAGCAGCCTAGCAATCACACAGAAACTCCATAATAATGTCCTAGCAACCACTTGACAACATTTTCACAACCACCCAGAACAGCCTATCGATCACACAGACATTGTAACTCCATAATAATGCCTTAGCAACCACTTGACAACACCTTCACAATGACCTAGATACGCTTGAAATCACACAGACACCCTAGAAACTGCATAATGATGCCCTAGAAAGCACCCAGACATCCTAGACACCCCTTAGCAATGCTTTGGCAACACCCTAGCAATCAGCCAGACTTCCTAACAACACATTCACAACCACAGAGAACAGTCTTGCGACCACCTGGACAGCCTAGTAACTCCATAATAATGTCCTAGCAACCACTTAGCAACACCTTCACAACCACCGAGAACAGCCTAGCGATCACACAGAAACTCCATAATAATGTCCTAGCAACCACTTGACAACATTTTCACAACCACCCAGAACAGCCTAGCGATCACACAGACATAGTAACTCCATAATAATGCCTTAGCAACCACTTGACAACACCTTCACAATGACCTAGATACACTGGAAACCACCCTAGTAACCCCATAATAATGCCCTAGCAACCACTTGACAACACCATCACAACCACCTAGAACAACCTTGCGATCACCAGGACACCCTAGTAACTCCATAATAATTGTCCTAGCAACCACTTAGCAACACCTTCACAACCACCCAGAACAGCCTAGCTATCACCCAGATACCCTAGTAACTCTATAAAAATGTCCTAACAACTGCTTAGCAACACCTTCACAGTTACCTAGACAATATAGCAACCACTCAGACACCCTAGTAACTCCAAAATAATGCCCTAGCAACCACTTGACAACACCTTCACAACCAGTCAGAGCAGCCTAGCGATTACCCAGGTACCCTAGCAACTCCATAATGTCGTAGCAACCACTTAGCAGCACCTTTACAACCACCCAGAACAGCCTAGTGATCACCGAGACACCCTAGTAACTCCATAATAACGTCCTAACAACCACTTGACAACACCTTGACAACCACCCTGTTCTGTTGTTCTCGGTGCAGTCCAACGTTCAGATGGATCATTCTGGAGTGTCTGCACGGATCCAGTCTTCTCCCACACACAGCCTCTATGTGTTTGTGCGTAACTTCGTGTGTCGAATCGGGGAGGATTCTGAGCTCTTCATGTCTCTGTATGACCCCAACAAACAGACAAACATCAGGTGCGTCTCACTGACACACTCTTTAATCATTCTGATTCTAACTGGTGTCTGTCATTAACACACACACTCTCTCACTCGCTCTGCAGTGAGAATTATCTGGTCAGATGGGGAGATAAAGGTCTGCCGAAGGACATTGAGATGCTCAACAGTCTGAAGGTTGTCTTTACAGTAAGTCGTATGCAGAGGTCACTTTCTGCCACATCAGAAAAAACAAAAAAAACATGCTTTGGTAAATTATAATTGTTACATTAAAAAGTCGAAATTATGAAATAAAAAGTTAAATTATGAGATATACAGTCCAAATTATGACATTATAATTGGGTTATGATGTTATAAATTAGATTTTGTTTTGTCATACATTTGACTTTTTGTCATAGTTGACTTTTTAATCACATAATTTTGACTTTTTCCTCATAATTATTACTTTTTATGTAATAATTTTGACTTTTTTTCTCACTCTTATGACTTTTTAATGTCATAAATTTAAATTTTCTATTTTAAATTTGACTTTTTATGTCATAGTTGACTTTTCAATTGCATAGTTTGATCTTTTCCTTATGATTATGACTTATTAATCTCAATATCTAAGTTTTTTCTCCAATTTATACCTAATAAATTATACTCACAAATTTGGCTTTTTTATGCCATAATTATGTTATCTCATAATATTTACTTTTACTTTTTAATCTCAAAATGTTGATTTATTTTCCTCATAATGACTTTTTAATCTCATAATTTGACTTCTTTTTCATAATTTTCTTATCATAAATGTGACTTTTATTGTCACAACATTTGACTTCTAATGCCATAATGATGACTTTTTATGTCATCATTATGTCATTTTATGTCAGAATTAAGACATTTTGTGTCATACTGTAATTTCTACTTTTCATTTCATAATTATGACTTTTTATTCTCATAATGAGGATTTACATAATTATGATGGAATGAGGCTTTCATAAAGTACCATTAATATTACAAGTAAATGTTTATTTTGTTATGGTAAAGTTTTTTTGATGTCCTAAAGATCGAAAGAGTCTCTTTCTCTCTGTAAAGGATCTGGGGAATAAAGACCTGAACCGAGAGAAGATCTATCTGATCTGTCAGATTGTGCGTGTGGGCCGTATGGATCTGAAAGATGCCCCTCATAAGAAATGGACGATGGGCCTGCGGAGGCCGTTTGGTGTGGCTGGTAAATATCAGGGGGAATGTTCTCATTTGATCTGAATTTGGCATAGAGATGCACAGCTGATATATGTCTGTGCTTACTGGCAGTGATGGACATCAGTGACATCATCAAAGGAAAGACAGAATGTGACGAAGAGAAGCAGTATTTCATTCCATTTCATCCGTAAGTTTCTTCTCGTCTCCTCTTCACCCCTGTCTGATAGGAATAGTTCATCCAAACGTGGAAGTCCTCTCATTGTTTGCTCACCCTAATGTTGTTTTAATTGAGTTTTGATTGATTTGATATCAATTTTCACACTGTTTTTTTTTTTCTCTGTGAATCATAGCACAGTTGATCCAAACACATCTGTGCAGTAACAGTTCATGCCCATTCAAATATGAATACATTTGTACATATAAAATGTTATATTTTTATATTTTAAATTACATTTTCTATTCCTAATTAACTACTTATTTACATTTACATGATGCTGTTGTTATTATTATCAAAAGTATCTTGGTTAAAACCAACTTTAAGTCAAGTCATAGACCAGTACTTCATGTCCATTCAAATGGTATTTACAATACATTTTGTTTATTAAAATATAATGCTATAATTAAGTCAATATGACATTAAAAGTAAAATGTATGACTTTTGATCTCTTAATTATGTCTTTTTAAATCTCAGAATTGTTTGTCATAATTGTGACTTTTTGTCTCATAATATATAATTATGACTTTTTATATGACATTTTCTATTTCTAATTTGTCGTTACATGTACTAATGACCAATTTTAATTTTTATATATATATATATATATATATATATATATATATGTATGTGTGTGTGTGTGTGTGTGTGTGTGTCAATGCACACATTTGTATGTAAAGATTTCTTTACATTTATGAATGTACATTTACTAATGCAAATTTACAGTGATGTTATTATTGAAAGTAATTAGTGTTATTATGTTTCTCTATTCTGTGTGTGTTTCTTATGTTCTTGTGTTTGTGTGTGTTTGTAGGGTCTTAGCTGAGAATGACTTTCTGCACACTCTTCTAAACAAGGTGACGACGTCCCGTGGTGACAGCGGAGGTCAAGGTACGACTCACTATGGTTATCTCTGCTCAATTGACAGCACAACACCATTTCCTCAGCTAATGCTTTAATACTCATAAATAATCCCATCTACACACACACACACACACACACACACACACACACACACACACACACACACACACACACACAGACACAATACCAGCAGAGCAGAGTGATTGAGCTGTGAGAGAGAGCGATGAGCTTCAGGACTTTTTAGTCATTAACACAGACATTAGAGAATGAGACGAGGAGGAAAGGGCAGTGGAGAGATGAACAAAAACAGCCTAACACTTAATTTATGATGCTATTTTACTCCATCCACCACCTGAAGTCATCAATGTTTGGTGCATTACTAAGTAATTAATTACTGTAATTTAATTACTTTTCCCTTGAAAAAGTGAAGTAAAGGATTACTCTTAATTTTTCTGTAATTTAATAATACTTCTGATGTAATTGCATTAAATACTGTATAGAGACTATAGAACAATTCTGTTTTAAACATTAAACAATAGTGGATTTAACATCAACATTTTATGTCTAATGTTAAAAATGTATGTTTTTAATGTAACCTTCTGCCTTTCAATACTTTTGTCAGTTCAAGAATAATTTGTGTAATTTAATATTATTTATTTGAAAGAATTAAAAGAGCAGTTTCATTTTTCTATCTTTGTATTGTTCAACTGGTCAAGGTTGATTTGGGATTTAGAAGTAATTAGTAATAAGTAATGCAATACCTTTCAGACAGAGTAATTAGTACAGTAATCTAATTACACTGCTTAGTAGCTAGTAATTAATTACTTTTTTTGAGTCACTTACCCAACACTGGAAGTCATCACATAAATCATACACTGCTCTAAATAATGTTGTGAAATAAGTTTTTCTGTTGAAAATTTTTTGCATTTTTGTCATGATCCTGATTCCAAAACTGCTATAAAATATTAACAAACATACTGACTTTGAAACAGTTTTCATTTAAAAATTTCTAGTAAATTTCACAAATAAGGACATGACAAGTAACACACTGAATTAAACATTAAATAACATTTTGAAGTAAAAAAGACTAAAATGGTATTTTCTTGTAAAACTTTGCTTTATTTACAACTTCGAAAGATCATTTTTTAGAGTATGTTTTTCAGTGACTCACATCAGAGTGTGTTTCTCCTGTCATGCAGGTCTGTGGGTCACCATGAAAGCTCTAGTGGGTGACATCATCCAGATCCGAAAGGAATATCCTCACCTGGTGGACCGGAGCACCGTGGTTGCTCGAAAACTGGGTTTTCCTGAGATCATCATGCCGGGTGACATCCGTAACGACATCTACCTCACGCTGCACTCCGGAGACTTTGACAAGTACAACAAAACCACGCAGAAGAACGTGGAGGTCATAATGCTGGTGTGTGACGAGGAGGGGAAGGTCGTGCCGGTAAGTGAAACCTCTTAACATGAGGTCAAAGGTCAGCCGATGGGTTAGACAAGGAAATATTCTAGGGCTGCACAGCGATTAATCGCGATTAATCGTTTGCAAAATAAAAGTCTGTGTTACGTAATATATGTGTGTGTTCTGTGTATAATAATTATGTATATATAAATACATGCACATACATGTATAAATAAATATACATATTTATATATATTTTAGATTACATATAAATATAAATATTTTATATATAATATAATTTTTTTTTAAATATATACATGTATGTGCATGTATTTATATATACATAATTAATATACACAGAACACACACATATATTACGTAACACAGACTTTTAATTTGCAAACGATTAATCGCGATTAATCGTTGTGCAGCTCTAAAATATTCTGAATGGGATAGGGTTTTTGTGTTAATATTCAATACATTTTATATTTTTATATATACTTATATATTAATCAATATATATATTCAATATATATTTAACAATTTCTTTACATTTACTAACAATTTGTTATAATATTTGTTCATGCTATTATTGAAAGTATCTTGGTTAAAATATATAACTTTAATACAGTAGACCAGTATGGTTATCCAGTTTATTTTCAATAAATTATTTTTTTTTATATATGTACTTTTATATAAAAATTTAAATACATTTGAAATATATTTAAAATGTATTAAACTATTTCTTTACATTTAATAATGACCTGTAATAATATTAGTTCATGTTATGTTGAAATGTATAACTTTAATAAGTCAAATCGTAGAGCAGTAGTTCATGTCTGTCCAAATAATATTTTCAGTAATTTTTATAATTTTTATATATGTATGTATATGCAATTTTAAAATGGATTTAAAATGCATTCAAAAAGCATTCCTAACGATAGGTCAAAGGTCAGCCGATGAATTAGACGAGGAAATGGTCTGATTTGGGCAGGGCTTTCTGTGTTGATTGACAGCTCACTTGTGTTCTTATCATACAGAACTCAATCTGTCTGGGAGCTGGAGATCGGCCTGTGAACGAATATAGGTCAGTCATTTACTACCAGATCAAACAACCTCGCTGGATGGAAACTTTTAAGGTGAGAGAGACATTGAGCATTAAACAGCAGTCACAACCTATTTTTCTTCCATCACATGACATGTTTATGTTTGAAACATGATGTTCAGCAAGAAAAATGTCGAGCATGGCTTGATTTCATCCACACATTCTAACCATTCGACTTTTTTATCCACCCAATCCATTGATGAAGCCAGGTGATTTGGAGAGAAGGTTAAAAAATAAGAGCACAATAATATGTGCAAATTGGTTCACAATTAAACCAGTAAAATGCATAAATTAAATGGGTTCATGTTGACACTAATGTTCATTTCTAAAGTGTAAATCCTCTTGTATCCGTATCCCCAGTAGTTTAACCCTGCAATACCAGAGGATGCAGTTTCAGGACTGCATATAAATCATCCCTAAAAATTAATAATACAAATACAGAATTAAATAGTAAGAGCTATAAAATTGTATAAAGTGGTAGTACATACAAATAACTGATATGCAGTCCTGAAACGGCACAATCCTGCTATTTTCCGACTCGGTTTCAGTCTGTATGTAGTAACACTTTCCTCCGGCCTGTAGGTGGCGATTCCTCTGGAGGAGATGCCCAGAATCCACCTGCGGTTCATGTTTCGTCATCGATCCTCACAGGAGTGTAAGTTTCACAGTTCCTACAGTATTTTTCTGTATGGAAGCTTGTTTATGCCATGGAATAAAAAAGTTAATTATGACTTTTCATTTCACAATTCTAAATTTTTCTTGCAATTGAGAGTTTATAACTCTCATTTCTGACTTTTTAACTCACAATTCTGAGTTTACATCTGTTTATAATGTGAGATATAAAATCACATTTAACTTTTTAATTCCGTGGCAGAAACGAGCCTCTATAGTTCTAAACTACAATTAAAAAAATGTGAATTGATTATCAAGTCATAATTTTATAATTTTATGACCAATACTGCCTTGCTGTCTTGACACATATTCAGTAGTATATACTTTACTATCAGCAGTTTTGCAAATGTTCTACAATTTTTAGCATATGTAACTTTAAAACATCTTGTGTATTTTAAATATATTGTACTACAGTAGACACATGCATATTAGGATGCTGTCCTAATCTCAATTAACCCTCTATTGCACACACGTTGATGGCACATGAAAAAAATATATATTTTTTTGGTTCATTTGGGAACATTTTATTGATTAAAAAATGTTTTCACCCTCCCCCCACCCCAAAATATTTTTTCATTTCCCTGTGCAACAATGGTACAGAATCATACAGTAGATCATCAAAATCACCATTTTTTTAAATTTTTTTTTTTAAAAAGGTTAAGAACTCATTAAGTAAAAAGGGAAAAACACTTCAATTTGATACATGCTTAGGTTTGTATCATGTAATGTGTCATGTCATATAATGTACTACATGTAATAAGATTTCACTCCGTACAAAACTTCAAAAAGCACTTCTTCTCTGTTGTGAAATAGTGGTGTATGTTACAATTTTTGCACATCACTTTGGGTGTTCCTGCACACCCAGGAACCCTGCATCTTCCCTTCTTATAACACATTATGGCCAATGTGAGGTATTGTCCAAAACATCCTCGAAAAGTACCCTTATTGCTCAACGTTGCCCTGAGGTAATGAAAAGAAAAACTGAATTTCTGAACATGCAAAATAAAAAAAAACTTCATAAAACCTGACAAAAGGCTTCTCTACATATACATGAGATTTGACCACACACTCACTTGCAAAAAAGTTTTATTAACCAACGTTTCAGCACAAAGCCTTTGTCAAGGTATGAATTTGTGCCGAAAAGTTGGTTAATAAAAACTTTTTGCAAGTGAGTGTGCGGTCAAATCTACGGAAGAGGATTAGGGCCAAGCAATAATAAAAAAATAAAACCATCTCAAGATTAAAGTTGTTAAATTTCGAGAAAAAAGTCAAGATAAAATGTTGAGAATAAACTCGTTAAATTACGAGAAAAAAAATCGTTAAATTTCGAGAAAAAAGTCGAGATGAAATGTTGAGAATAAACTTTTTAAATTACGAGAAAAAAAGTTAAATTTCGAGAAAAAAGTTGAGATAAAATGTTGAGAATAAACTCGTTAAATTACGAGAAAAAACTCGTTAAATTTTGAGAAAAAAGTTGAGATAAAATGTTGAGAATAAACTCGTTAAATTACGAGAAAAAACTCGTTAAATTACGAGAAAAAAGGCGTTAAATTTCGAGAAAAAAGTCGAGATGAAATGTTGAGAATAAACTCGTTAAATTTTGAGAAAAAAGTTGAGATAAAATGTTGAGAATAAACTCGTTAAATTACGAGAAAAAAAATCGTTAAATTTCGAGAAAAAAAGTCAAGATGAAATGTTGAGAATAAACTCGTTAAATTACGAGAAAAAACTCATTAAATTTCGAGAAAAAAGTTGAGATAAAATGTTGAGAATAAACTCGTTAAATTACGAGAAAAAAATCATTAAATTTCGAGAAAAAAGTTGAGATAAAATGTTGAGAATAAACTCGTTAAATTACGAGAAAAAAAGTCGTTAAATTACGAGAAAAAAGTCGAGATGAAATGTTGAGAATAAACTCGTTAAATTACGAGAAAAAAAATCGTTAAATTTCGAGAAAAAAGTTGAGATGAAATGTTGAGAATAAACTCGTTAAATTACGAGAAAAAAATCGTTAAATTTCGAGAAAAAAGTCAAGATGAAATGTTGAGAATAAACTCGTTAAATTACGAGAAAAAACTCATTAAATTTCGAGAAAAAAGTCGAGATAAAATGTTGAGAATAAATTCGTTAAATTACGAGAAAAAAAGTCGTTAAATTTCGAGAAAAAAGTCGAGATGAAATGTTGAGAATAAACTCGTTAAATTACGAGAAAAAAAGTCGTTAAATTTCGAGAAAAAAGTCGAGATGAAATGTTGAGAATAAACTCGTTAAATTACGAGAAAAAAAATCGTTAAATTTCGAGAAAAAAGTCAAGATGAAATGTTGAGAATAAACTCGTTAAATTACGAGAAAAAACTCATTAAATTTCGAGAAAAAAGTCGAGATAAAATGTTGAGAATAAATTTGTTAAATTACGAGAAAAAAAGTCGTTACATTTCGAGAAAAAAGTCGAGATGAAATGTTGAGAATAAACTCGTTAAATTACGAGAAAAAAAGTTGTTAAATTTCAAGAAAAAAGTTGAGATGAAATGTTGAGAATAAACTCGTTAAATTACAAGAAAAAAAGTCGTTAAATTTCGAGAAAAAAGTTGAGATAAAATGTTGAGAATAAAGTCATTAAATTATGAGAAAAAAGTCGTTAAATTATGAGAACAAATTCGTTAAATTATGAGAAAAATGTCGTTAAATTTCGAGAAAAAAGTCGAGATAAAATGTTGAGAATAAACTCATTAAATTATGAGAAAAAAGTCATTAAATTATGAGAACAAATTCGTTAAATAAGAATTTGTTCTCATAATTTAACAACTTTTTTCTCGTAATTTAATGATTTTATTCTCATAATTTAATGAGTTTATTCTCAACATTTTATCTCAACTTTTTTCTCATAATTTAATGAATTTGTTCTCGAAATTTAATGACATTTTTTCTCGAAATGTAACAACTTTAATCTCTTATTTTTTTATTATTGCTTGGCCCTAATCCTCTTCCGTACAAATCTCATGTATATTTAGATTTATCTCTCTTGACCTGCACCTCGGACGGAGTGCGTTAAAAACCATACACACACACACATATTTTTATGTCCAGTTCATGTCGTTTTAAACAAGATTACTAAAGCAAATAATCTTGCCTTCTTCTCACACCATGTGCTCCTGTGACCATGTGTCAGAACAGGATGCCCCACCTTTAAATGGTGCTTGATAGGTACTCCCACACCTTACTGAACTGTTCTTTGGTACTTTCTCGACCTTTCTAATTGGATGTAATCATTTAAAGAAAAATTGACTAAAAATAGGGCTTAAAAAAACTTTCCATTGCCTGAGGGCAACGGTGTGCTGTAGAGGGTTAAAATTAAGCTGATTGAAAAAAAAGTTCCTAAAGGGGAGGGGCATCCTAATTCTAGAAAGCATGTGATTGGACAATGCAACATGAGTCATCAATGTTTTGATGTGTGCACTAGCAAAGAGTTGAATTAAAAGCATCATAACTATAATTTAGACTCTTCATGTCCAATCTGTCATATGGTACAAGATATGATGCTGAATGATAGTGGAAATTAATTCAGATATGAATGAATGTGTGATTTGTGTTGTGCAGCAAAGGACAAGAGTGAAAGAAACTTTGCGATGGCGTTTGTGCGTCTGATGAAGGAAGACGGGACCGTTCTGAGAGATGGCATACATGAGCTCACTGTCTTTAAGGTCAGAAACGCATATGTACAATGTGGCCAATGTGGCCAAAAAAGTGGTAAAAATGACATTCTTACATGGGTTTTTGAGTGGATTGTAATGGTGCAAAGCATTTTTATTCTACGTTTTTCTTTAAAACAATCATTGTAGATAGACCTAAACGATGCATTAATGAGATTAAAAATGTGAAGGCTGAATTAGATTTAAATCACTTAAAGGAGAGAAGCCTCATTTAATAATCTTTAATATGCAGAAGGTTTACCAATTATTTACACATTAATATCTTAAAGGTACAGTAGCACAAACTTCCTATTTACAATAACAATAATCGATATAAGCGAACATAATCGTTTCTAATGTCTGTGAACTTTTTAGTTACTACATCTCTATGATTTCAGTCAATGCACAAAGTGATCAACATTCATTTCCAGAAAGCAGATGTTTACCTTGGAGCAAATGTAGATGTTCTTATTGATCTTAAGCATGTTAAGTTGGGAAATAACACCTTTTATAAGTGTAACAAAATGTTTTCTATATTTGGTATTATCTGTAAAATTCAGTTTAAAACTATCCAAATAGATCTTCCACATACTGCAAAAAAGTATTTTCTTATTTTGTATTTTTGTCTTGTTTTCCATTAAAAATATCTAAACATCTTTTAATCAAGATACATTTACTTGAGCAGAAAAATGAGTTAAGATACAAAGTCTTGTTTTTTGAAAAATTGATCAAAATTAAATGAGATTGATTAAACCAAAAAAAAAAAAATAAAATAAAAAAATCTGTCAATGGGGTAAGAATCATGATCTTGTTTCCCTTTGAAATAAGTTTATTTTTCTGACACCATTGACAGATAATTTTTCTTGTTTCAAGCATAAACTGTGTTTAAATGAGTAAACTATATTGTCTCATAATTATGGAGGCCCAAACATGCAGAAACAAAAAATACATAAATAAATGTAAGAGTTGGAAAATAAATAAAGGGATAAATAACTTGATAAAACAAACTAATTTAACTTAATCATGAATTTATTTTTGTATTATTTTTTCCCCATCATGCAATTGGTTTATGATCAACTTAGGCTCACAATGCTTTTGGGATTTTCTCTGTAATTACAAAATAAGCACAGGCATTGGACCAGAAACCTACCGTCCACTGGGTGTTTATTTTTAATTTCTGTAGGTTTTGGCCTCCATAAATAATATGACAGTTAAGTTAATCGGTTAATTTACACGTTTACCAACAAATATGGACATGCTGCATCTCTTTTCTGTCTTTCTGTAGGGTGACAGTAAGCGTATGGAGGAAGTCAGCTCCTATCTGTCCCTGCCGTCTGAGCGCAGTCACCCCGACGGTCACAAGGGGGCGACGCTGATGCGCAGCTCCAGCAGTGTGGGCGGGCTGTCGGTCAGCTCCAGAGACACGTTCACCATCGCCACGCTTGTCTGCTCCACCAAACTCACTCAAAACGGTGTGTGTATGTGTGTGCTGGAGGGAAGAATGGGGGAAAATGTGTCATGTAGGCTAGCTTTTATATTCAAAATGAAATGACATTCACAGTCCATTTCACTTCTGCAATGTTATGAATTTCCATGAGAAAAAAGATATTCAGTGAGGAAAAACATGTAGGGCAGAATTGTATTCATCAGGTGGTGAAAAGTGTTTCTATATGACAGGGGGTTGAAAAATAAGAGGTCTCGATGACATCAGCTGAAAAGGAAAGTCGTTTCAGAGGCGAAACAGGTTATTACATTGTGATGAAAGATAACAAGACAAACAGTTTTTTACAATAACGTGCACTGATTCACAAAAAGGCCAGGAATGCATTGTTTAGAAAGAAAGTAAATGCAATCAATTTAAATATTTATATATAAACCATGTAAAGCCTGACGTATAAAATAATAGTCAGATTTTTTATTTATTTATTTTTAAATGAAACTGTTTATTGTGCCTTTAGGCAAAATCTAAAAAGTTTGCATGCTTTTTTGTTGTTGAAAATCATTTTTGACACATCAGGCTTTTTTGGCTCATATGATCTAGTGAGAATATAGAGATCAAACTTGTGGAGAAAAACAGCTCAGGTTTATTCATACTGAGAAAAAATATGAAATTTAGTGAAATTTAGATGCTGATATTTATACGGACAAAAAGTAAGATGAAATTCTGATGCTTGTAATGTAAATCAATCTTTATAACAGTACAGCACATATTTATTTAAAATGCATATAAATATCAGTCATCATTCTAGATCTCATTCTTATTAAGATGATATTTAAATGCTTAGTTTTATGAAAGTAGTTTAAAACATATAATGCAATGCAATACAATGATGACTGACAGATGAACAAATAAACCTGATGATCATATTTGATTCTCACATCTGAACATGATTTTCCTAAAACATGATGTATGGATAATCAAGTAAACGTAAGTTGCTTCAGTTAGTGTTCATCTTGAAATATTAGTAAAAATATAAAAATTATTCTTGTTTAAAAATCAGTAAATATTTCACAGATTTCACTATTATACTAAATTATATTACATTATTATGCTAAAAGGCCTTTTACTTGATAAAAAGTATAAACTAGCAATCAGATGACAGAATGACTATAGTAGATTGTGTGCAACATGTTTATCAACAAAATTTTGATCATGTTAATCATTTAGAGGCCTTAGAAATTTGCACATCAAATAAGATACAGTAGGCTTTATAGGGTAAAATCTAAATGTTTAAATTTAGTTTGTGTGTGTGTGTGTGTGTGCACTATTGTTGAATAACTTAACTTGAAGCTCCTTTAAGGACACGCACACATACACACACAGACAGACGCAGGTGTGCTGTAACAGCTGTTCTTGAGAAAGCCCGTTAATCACGCTAATGAATCTTCCGGATACATCCATCACAATGCAACCCTAACGAACACACACACACACACACACACACACACACACACACACACACACACACACACACACACACACACACACACATACACACACACACACACACACACACTCTGACATATTCACTGGTAAACGCATGAACTAAACAGATTCATTAATGCATCCTAATTAAGAGTCAGTTGAGGATACACTGTCTCTGTCTCTGTCTGTCTCTCAGTGGGTCTGTTGGGTCTGCTGAAGTGGAGAACTCGTCCTGAAATGCTGAAACAAAACCTACAAGAGCTCAAACTCATTGATGGAGAGGAAGTTGTGAAGGTGTGTTCAAAACTCAAATTACACATGAGCATCTGTAGCTCAGTATGCATGTTAGTTTACGTGTGTGTGTGTGTGTGTAGTTCTTGCAGGACACCTTGGACGCCCTGTTCAACATCATGATGGAACATTCTCAGACTGATGACTATGATATTTTGGTGTTTGACGCTCTGGTAAGCAGCATACACACACACACACACACACACACACACACACACACACACACACACACACACACACACACACACACACACACACACACACACACGCACACACGTTTACACTCTTGCAGAAAACAAAGGTTCCAAAAGAAGGTTTTTGCAGAAGAATGATTTTTTGTTCCCCAAAACCTTGAAGTTCTTAATAGAACCTTTTTTTTCCTTAGTGCAAAGAATATTTTATTATTCGAAAAAACCTTTTTCCACTATAAAGAACCTTTTGTGCAATTAAAAGGTTTCATGGATGATAAAGGTTCTTTATGGGACCATCGATGCCAATAAAGAACCTTTATGTTTAAGAGTGTAATTTCTAGCTGCTTTATGGGCATTTCACAGACTTTTGTTGTGTTTATATAAAGCTAATTAAAGTAACGACTAACCCAAACCCTGCAAGAAAACTTAAAAAACATTATTTATGAATCACTTTTCTAAAATGAGGATGCTCCAAAATGTCCCTAAAGGGAGGTTTTGTCCTATTTAGCTCACTTCTGCTGACAGATTCTAGTCCCTAAATTATAGATTATGAGTCCATCCATCCATCCATCCATCCATCCATCCATCCATCCATCCATCCATCCATCCATCCATCCTTTTTAAGTATATATATTCTTTTTTTTTTAATAATTACATTTAAAACTTCAAGAATTGAATGTTCTTTGGAGCTTTTTATGTCCAATGAATTTGCATGACTTTTCCAGTCGTTTATGAATACAGGATAAGATAAGTAAATTTTTTTTTTTAAACTAGACATTTATCAGCAATTTTTAGAGCTTGACTTAGATAGACATTTTCATAACTTTTTAAGATTTCATTTTATATTTTATTTTAAGTCTAGAAATCACAAAATCCCAGTCTTCTTAGTCTTTAATTGTCGGAGGAGCAAATTAAAATAAGACACATAATGAGATTTCTCTTGATTTTTAAATATAGCTCATTTTTAAGCTTATTTTGTCTTAAATTATTTAAAATAAGCCATCTTGCAGCACCCTAGTTAGGAACCACAGTTATAATTGATGCATTGCAGATGAGTGTCTCTCTCTTTCTCAGATCTATATCATCGGTCTGATCGCCGACAGAAAGTTTCAGCATTTTAACACCGTGTTGGAGGCCTATATCAAACAACATTTCAGTGCCACACTGGCTTACAAGTAAGTCAAAAGCTTTTCATTGTGCTTCTAAACACTAGATGGCAGTATGTGTGTGTGAGTCTAAAATGTAAATGAATATCAGTTACACAAATGATTAAAGATGACCTATAATGGCCTTTTTTGACCTATTATGCCCATCTTGATTTTGTTTTTGGGCTCTACTAGAACAGGTTTTAATGCTTGGATGTTCAAAAACACATTATTTTTCCCATTTTTGTCATAGTTGCAGCTTCTCTCTTAGCAGTCTGTCAGTAACAGTTTAGTTCCTGTCTCTATGAAGCCCCACCTTCTTAAAAGTTCAGTGCGCTCTGATTGGTCAGCTGGAGCAGTGTGTTGTGATTGGTCAAGCGCTTCGAGCTGCCAGTTTCAACACACTACTAACTAACTTAACCAGGCCCCGCCCCTTTATTCTGCGTATGCCTTTGGCAGGAATTATTTAAATGAGGAATACTGTGATGTGTTCATTCCTGGAAGAAAACTCAAGAATACATTGGAGCCGTTTTAAGGGAGTTCAGAAACAGTGACACTGTTATAGAGAAGAACTCCTGCTGGAGGGACTTTGTGCTTTGGACCTTTGCAGACATTTTTCATGCTCAAACAGCAACTTTACACACTAAAGAAAGATGAACATGGAAAAGGCAGAATAGGTCCTAGATGATGAGATTATGTCATAGTAGCATTAATGTTGACATATTGCATTACTAGTGTGTTCTAGATGATTTATGTGTATGGTCTTATCTCTGTCTTAAAGTGTCTTTATTTTGTAGTTTAATTAAAGGGTTAGTTCACCCAAAAATGAAAATTGTGTCATTTATTACTCACCCTCATACCGTTCCACACCCGTAAAACCTTCGTTAATCTTTGGAACGTTGAAATCCGATGGCTCAGTGAGGCCTGCATAGCCAGCAATGACATTTCCTCTGTCAAGATCCATTAATGTACTAAAAACATATTTAAATCAGTTCATGTGAGTACAGTGGTTCAATATTAATATTATAAAGTGACGAGAATATTTTTGGAGCGCCAAAAAAACAAAATAACGACTTATTTAGTGATGGCCGATTTCAAAACACTGCTTTATGAAGCTTCGGAGCACAAATGAATCAGCGTGTCGAATCAGCGGTTCGGAGCGCCAGAGTCACGTGATATCAGCAGTTTGGCGGTTTGACACGCGATCCGAATCATGATTCGACACAGGAGAATCATAATGCTCCAAATCTTCTTGAAGCAGTGTTTTGAAATCGGCCATCACTAAATAAGTCGTTATTTTGTTTTTTTGGCGCTCCAAAAATATTCTCGTCACTTTATAATATTAATATTGAACCACTGTACTCACATGAACTGATTTAAATATGTTTTTAGTACATTAATGGATCTTGAGAGAGGAAATGTCATTGCTGGCTATGCAGGCCTCACTGAGCCATCGGATTTCAACAAAAATATCCTAATTTGTGTTCCGAAGATTAACGAAGGTCTTACGGGTGTGGAACGACATGAGGGTGAGTAATTAATGACACAATTTTCATTTTTGGGTGAACTAACTCTTTAATTTAGTTTAAGTTATGTAGAGAGTTATTGGTGATTACTGTACCTACAAAACCTCATGAACACACACAAACTCTCTCTTTCTGTGTGCTGTAGGAAGTTGATGTCCGTGCTGAAGAAATATCTGGACGTGTCCAGTCGAGGAGAGGCCTGTGAACCCATCCTGAGGACGCTCAAAGCCCTCGAGTACATCTTCAAATTCATCGTCCGCTCCCGAATGCTCTACTCTCAGTAAGTTTTGATCAGTTTTATGCATGAAAATCTAAAAAAAAAATAAAGACCTTGAACTTTTGACCCTGATTATGTTTAATTAAGAGATTGCCGTCCAGTTATTGTCTCAGATGTAAATGCGGTTATTTTGCATTTTTTCAATTCATTTTATTATTCATGATTTTTTTCCTATTATGTGTAAAGTTTTCTGACTGTCTAATCAAAAGAGGCAGTTGCCATTGATATTTTCAATTTTGACACACTGGAAGTGCATTGCATTGTGGGATACAGTTTATTTTTTTATGCAAAATATTTCTCACTTTTTCCTTTTGAATTTGGCTTGAAATATGACCTGCTCGTGTTCTTGAAAACAGCAAGAAACCCAATAAGAAAGAGTTGTGATGAGTAGCCTGCTAGAGCGGAGTCCGTGACTGTTCATTCATCTGAACGTGGGCTGAAAACAAAACAAAACTCACGGAAATGAACGTCCAGCTGCTTTGGGCTGAGATTAAGGCAGACGTTTTTAAGGCGCCGTGGTCGTTTTTTAGGGGTTTTGACAGGGTCGCATGTCCTCCAGCACGTTCTGTCTGTGGCGTTTTGTCGAGGAGTGTAACAGCGGTGCCTGACGGTCATTAAGGGCTCGTGTCTGCCTGTGATTTATGACTCTGCCTGTGGGGCCCCTGGATGCCGTCATCGAGCGGCACTGCAGAAACACAGGCTGTGGCTGATGCTCATTCACACTGCCATTGCTGTGATAGTTTCACACTTAACTATGCAAACACACAATCAGCAGTGATTGCCAAGTGTGCATCCTTTTATATGGCTGACATAAACATCTCAACCATTCATTAACTAACTTAAACCAGCTTGCTCAACAAGACTCTCTTCAAACTGTTGCTCTGCTGTGAAGTTATTTGAGGAGAAATAGAAAAGTGTCTCTCTAATGCTCACTGTAGCGTTGTTTGTATACTTGCATTGTGTTATTAATGTTCTGGCACGTTTTAAAATGCAGCGACAACGGCACGTGAAATTGTGTTGCCAGATGAGTCTGCGGTTCACAAACTGTGTGTATGTTGTACAGTGTGTTCAGTCATCAGGTTTGTGTAGCAGCTGATTGCATCATTAATTTGCCTAATAGCCATTGATGCCAAAACAGCTGCTGAATGAATCTTAATGAGTGTGAGTGTTTGTGTGTGTGTGTGTGTGTGTGTGTGTGTGTGTGTGTGTGCGCACTAATGACCGTCAGGAGAAAGCGACAGATCAGTCTCACTGCAAACAGCATTTGATCACAATAAGCACTTTAATTATGCAATGCAATAATCTTTCTTTCTTTCTTTCTTTCTTTCTTTCTTTCTTAAATTCCTGATGTGCAATTCCATCATCCATCCATCCATCCATACATCATTCTGTCTGTCTCTCAATTCATCCATCCGTCCATCCGTCAATCTTCAACATTCTGTCTGTCTCTCTATCCATCTATCCATCCTCCATCTATCTATGTTCCATCCATCCTTCCTCCATCCATGTTCCATCCATCCATCCATCCATCTCTCTCTCTCTCTCTCTCTCTCTCTCATATTAACTACTCTGTTTAATGCAGTACACTGATGCATACTAAGATCTCTAGAAATGCAGCCCCATCACGGCCAGATCATTTTTCAGTGTTTATTAGTCCGAAGGCTCTCAGCAGGAGTGTTTTTGCTCTGGATTCAGTCCCGGCAGGAGGCGATTCGCTCTGATAATGGAGTTTGATGGAAAGCGTCATTGCTCTGCACTTTTAAAATAACTCTCTGATACTTACAGATTAAACCGCAGACGTTATATTCCCAGAGCAAAGAGTGTTTTCACCATGTGGGTGTGAGAACGCCTGGGTCGGGTGCATGCTCTCGAAATGTAATAAATCCTTTATATTAGATGGCTGAAAAGAGGTATTGGATGGGGAAATTACCCCAAATTGTTCATGAAATAATTATTATTTCGATATTTGGGTTATTCTTCAATTTAGAGAACGTTTCTGTCCTTTAACATCATTTTAAATGCTTAGGATAGATTATAGTATATTTTTTGCTCTTTTGTTTTAAATGTGTTGAAAAGTTAAATCAAACAAGCTCTGTTTTAGGTTTTTTTTTCTGAATTAAATTGATTCATGTCGTCCTTCCACTAGTGTGGGGTTTCCCAAACAGATATTGTGTTGATTAAAAAGATAAATTAAATCATAAAAATGTTACATTTAAATAAATAGAAAAATAAATAATGAAATATGCTAAAAATTATGAAATATTTGATTTGTTTACCTGTAAACATTACTGACATCAGAATAGTTACTTTAGTATTATTTATATAAAGTATTTATTCATATTTTGAAAATGCTTTTAGTTTTTATTTTCATTAGTTCATTAACTAACATTAACGAAGATTAGTAAATACAGTAACAAATGTATTGCTCATAGTTAGTTCATGTACATTAACTAATGTTTAAATAATGAACCTTGTTACCGATTATTTTATTGCTTAAACTTAAACTTATTTTAGTTTGTTGCAAAGGCAACATTTCATTTATATTTTATTTCAGTTTAATTTTAATTAACAAAATGTTTTAAATAATTTTAGTTCTAGTTAATGATAATAGTCCATCAGAGAACCAAGAACATGCAAATGTGTTGTTAAATTATTGAAATATTAACTAAAGTAAATATTTTAGGTCAGAGGACTGACAAACAAGTTTGTGAATCTATGCACCAGTAGATCTAATGGTTAATAGATGACATCAGTGTGTGTTTAACACTGCTGGAATGTTGTGTTGATCAATCAGCATCCAGAACCATGTTTGTGTGTTTGTGTATTTGGTGGTTTCTTCAAGGGTTTTCATCTTCTCACACATTCTCTGTGCTGTTTGTGTGTTTTATCTCTTTGAGTGGTTTTTTTTATGCTCTAATGGCTCTCCATCAGGATTAACCCAGTGTGTGTGTGTGTGTGTGTGTGTGTGCTTAGCCTTGGGCAGCATGAGCAACTTTGTCAAAACCCTTACGGTGGTTTGCTGGCGTGTGTATTTGTTGTGTTTTATGAATATATAATGTCTTTGCATAAGTGTTTTTTGCTGTTAGAACTATTTTTAGGTGATTTTGTTGAGGATGAAGTGTGTCGGTTTGTATGCGTTTGTGTTTCTCTGTAGGTTTACTAATTCTAGTAAATGCACATCTACTTGTTTTGATGCATAAATATACAGTATGCATCATTGTTTTGTGAGTGTGTGTGTTTATTATAGTGTGTGCGTGTGTGTGGGGTCGGAGGTGGTGTATTAACTGTGGCTCTCATGTGGATTAGAGGAACAATGCTTCAGTAATCACGTCTGTTCTTCAGCGGTACCGCGGTAAATACTGTCGTGTGTTACAGCATAATCTCCACCCTCAGAAACCCCACCGACTATAACATCTGTGCCGAGTTACTCCTGACAGACAGACAAAGAGATAAACCAGAGAGAGAGACAGATCTCCACACAACTGACCTGATGGACAGAGACAGGAGAGAGAGCGAGAAAACACCATGAAAGAAGAGCATGAGGGTCTCGGAGGGAGTGAGATGAATCTTTGGGCTGTGTCTAAAATGTGACTGAAGAAAGTTTCAGTCACTATCAGAACTACTGCCACACTATCCTTTGCGTCGGTCATTTGAAACACAGCCAGATCTCTCTCAGAAACAGATGTGGTTTCTACTGAACAATGCCATAACCGAACCACAAACTAACTAGGCTCATCGCGCTCTTTATCCTGACTAGATGCTTTGCAGTAAAGCATTAAGCGGTTGAAATGCCCCTGTTATGCTTGTTCAGATATTACCTTTTATGTAGTGTGTAATAGAGCTGTTTGTGAATGTAAAAGGTCTGCAAAGTTTCAAAGATCGAAGTGCATGATAAATGGAGTTATTGTGTCCCAAAAGAAAGAAGCAATTCTGAACTGCCGAAACGAGTCGCCAGTAATTCCAGTCTTACTTCCTATAGGTTTGTAACAAATTTGCATAATGCAGCTTATGGTTTTCATTGGCTGTCCATAAATTATGTCTCCTTTGCCCTGCCCTCAATCACTGTAGTTGTATCTGAGACTGGAAGAGTTTGGTTCATGTTGTTCATGTCGAGAAGACGCTGTTTTCTGCTGCCAAAGTAAATCCACTTTGATCTTAACCAGTATCAGTTTGATATTGCAGTTCAGGGTTGCCAGGTTTTCACAACAAATCCCACCCAATTGCTACTCAAAACTAGCCCAATCACGTTCCAGGGGGTAAAAATCTGCGTTTTTGTTGGGGTTCCTCTGGTAAATCGCTTCAACCCGTGGAAACAGTGTTAAAGGTGCCCTAGAACTTCTTTTTAAAAGATGTAATATAAGTCTAAGGTGTCCCCTGCATGTGTCTGTGAAGTTTCAGCTCAAAATACCCCAAAGATTTTTTTTAATTCATTTTTTTAACTGCCTATTTTGGGGCATCATTAACTATGCACCGATATATAGGTTGCGGCCCCTTTAATTCTCATGCTCCCCCGCCCCCGGAGCTCATGCTTGCTTTGAACAGCATAAACACAGTTCACACAGCTAATATAACCCTCAAAATGGATCTTTACAAGATGTTCGTCATGCATACTGCATGCATACATCGGATCATGTGAGTATAGTATTTATTTGGATGTTTACATTTGATTCTGAATGAGTTTGAGGCTGTGCTGCGTGGCTAAAGCTAACATACACACTGTTGGAGAGATTTATAAAGAATGAAGTTGTGTTTATGAATTATACAGACTGCAAGTGTTTAAAAATGAAAATAGCGATGGCTCTTGTCTCCGTGAATACAGTAATAAACGATGGTAACTTTAACCACATTTAACAGTACATTAGCAACATGCTAACGAAACATTTAGAAAGACAATTCACAAATATCACTAAAAATATCATGTTATCATGGATCATGTCAGTTATTATTGCTCCATCTGCCATTTTTCGCTATTGTTCTTGATTGCTTACCTAGTCTGATGATTCAGCTGTGCACAGATCCAGACGTTCTGCCCTTGTCTAATGGCTTGATCATGGGCTGGCATATGCAAATATTGGGGGCGTACACCCCGACTGTTACGTAACAGTCGGTGTTATGTTGAGATTCGCCTGTTCTTCGGAGGTCTTTTAAACAAATGAGATTTATATAAGAAGGAGGAAACAATGGAGTTTGAAACTCAATGTATGTCATTTCCATGTACTGAACTCTTGTTATTCAACTATGCAAATATAAATTCAATATTTAATTCTAGGGCACCTTTAAACTAGTCCAGTTCCACGGGAAAACCGTGGACTTGGCAACACCGCTGGAGTTGTGTTGCTTCTGTCTAGCATATTTAGTTGTATTTAAAACATTCCAAACCAGCAGGTTTAATGGCTGATGTGCGATACAGTGATGTGAGATGTATTACACTGCTCACAAACGTTCTCTATCTCTCTTCAGACTGTATGAAGGGAAGGAACAGGCCGAGTTTGAAGAATCTCTCAAAAGTTTATTTGAGTCCATCAATAACCTGATGAAAAGTGACTACACCACTACACTACTGCAGCAGGTATGAACGTGTGTCCATTCTGAGTGCCTTACTACTGTATTTATTACTAAATTCAATTAAATTATGCATAATTCACACATTAAATGATTGAGGATGCAGTGAGGTACAAAAGTCTGGGATCACTAGGTTCTGGGTTTACCAGCTGTCAGTCCTGAAAATGTATAATCGAGCCAGTTTAGTCGTGAGTTCACATGATAAGTGTCACAATTTAGCTTTATTGATTAGTGACCTAGAATTAATCATTTATTATTGTTTTACATTTTTCAAAATATTTTTAAAATACGATTGTAATAATTAAATATGTATATATACACAATTTATAATGGATATAATATGGGTATATGTGTAACAGGTTACATTTGTTAACATGAACTAACAATGAACAAGACTTTGAAAGCATTTATTAATCTTAGTTAATTTTAATTGCTACATTTATTAATGCATTATTAAATAAAAATTTGTATCTGTCAGCTAAAATGAACAATTAACAGGTTCATAAATGCTGTAAAAATATATCGCTCATTTTTAATTCATGTTAACTGTTCACAAATTAGACCTTATTGTTACCAATTTTAATATGTATATACAGTATATTATATAAAATGTTATAATAAATTATTTTATTGTAACATATATTCTTTTTATATTATGATTTTTTATTTAAAATGATTTAAAATTCTTTTAATATTTTATATGTGATTTGTCACATAGTTTTATAATGTTATACAATTTAAAATATTTCTTATGTGTGGGTGTGTGTAGGTGGCCGCTCTGAAGTACTTGCCCACAGTCCTTCAAGATGTGGAGACAGTTTTCGATGCTAAACTCCTCAGGTGAGCTAAACTCCTCATAACAGCCTAAAACAAGTCCTGACACAGTCTCGTTCTCAGACGCCACAAACCGCTCTTAACTTGACCTTCTTAATATGCCGTATTGACTGATATACTGGGGAGCTTAACAGTTTCTACATGTGCTTGATGACACTTTGATGACCGACATCAAGTTTGTGACATCAGTAACTGCAGAAATCAATCACGACAAACGCACAGATTCTCCTTCGTTCTGATGCTGATGGTCTTTAATGCACATGTCCTCCTACATTTACCTGAGCTTCCCTCAAACACTAATGTTCCCATTCAGTCGGTCACTTCGACGTACGTCGGATGACCGACGAATAGGAATCTCGCTAGAGAGGCCAATCTACTTCGAGTGTAACTAAACGAGCCAATGCACATTGGCATGCAATCATATGCATCAGCTGCTCGCCTCGCAGCGCGGGTATATAATGAGCAGCAGGTGCGTTGCATCTTCAGCTTTTCGCTTCGGAGCCGAACTACACATGGTAGTATCTACGAGCGAGTGTGAAAGGAACGAGCCAGCTCTCTCTACTGCTCTCTCGTCTGGTGCAGGTGGAACAGCACAGCAGCGGGGCCGATTCTCTCCTTTTGTTTATTTTCTTTTTTTGCCCACTGAGCAAAGAAAGCTGTGTGTCAGCTGTGAAAGCCGTTCTTACGGCTGGTACGGTGCGCTTTAAAGAGCGCTGAAAAGCTGTTTTCACGGCTGGTAAGAGCGGCATCTCCAAAGAGAGTGCACACGACAGGCTGCACATTCCCTGTCTGTGCTGCAGCGGCTTTCCCCTGCGTGCTTCGGCACTTGAAAGAGCAGTTCCTGAAAGAGCTTACACGAGTAGTTCGCGTCTTTTTAAAGATGTCGTTCTACTTGTGTGTTTCTGGATGCGGTCGTTACCTGGCGCCTCGGGATGGTCACCAGCGCTGTATCACGTGCTTGGGCTTAAGGCACGCTGAGGCGGCGTTTGTGGACGAGTCATGCACCCATTGTGGGATGATGACCGTCGCGGAGTTGCGGTCGAGACTCCACTTCCTGCAAAGGGGTGGAGTCCCGGTCCCGGCGCCTCGTTCCAATCCTCCTCAGAGGGTTGCTTCGGGCGCTGGGACTGGTGACTTGAGGATCATGGTGAGCGCGCTTCCTTCGGGGAACCAACCCCCTAGGAACCCTCATCCCTCGTGCACTCCGCAGCCAGTAGAGCTGCCGGGGGAACGCGGTGGACCACCCCAGAGGTGTGTACCATCCGTATCCTTCGGAGCTCCCCATGACGACCAGATGTCGATCGCTGCATCGGAGGGTGAGCCTGATACTTTCGGGGATGACGATTCGGCGCAGCTGCCTCCTTCGGGAGTGACATCTGTGCCCGATTCAGACCCGGAAATGATGGCTATGCTTTCCCGGGCCGCCAACAGGGTCGGGCTCGTGTGGAATCCTCCACCGTGTCCCGAGCCCTCGCGGTTGGACGATTGGTTTCTCGGGGTGGCAAGGGCTGGTTCTCAGTCCCCCACCCCAGTGCCTTTCTTCCCGGAGGTGCATGAAGAACTCACTGGCACATGGACGGCACCTTTTACTGCCCGAAACCGTGTCGGTGGGTCCTCCTCCCTCACCACCCTTGATGGCGGAGCGGCGAAGGGTTATGCGCGCATACCCCCTGTGGAACGGGCCGTTGCTATGCAACTGTGCCCTAACTCCACCTGGCGGGGGGAGCCGTCTCTCCCTTCCCGGGCCTGTAAGCACTCGTCGGATCTTACCGGCAAGGCTTATCAGGCCTGTGGGGAAGCCGCTTCTGCCTTACACGCTATGGCGTTGTTGCAGGTCCATCAGGCCAAGGCACTGAAGGACCTACACGAGGGTGGTCATGATCCGCAAGTTCTACAAGAACTTCGTACCGCGACGGACCTCGCGCTTCGTGCGACGAAGGTTACGGCGCGGTCAGTGGGTCGTGCGATGTCCACCATGGTGGTCCAGGAACGCCATCTCTGGCTGTGTCTCGCGGACATGAGGGAAACCGACAAGGTCAGGTTTCTTAATTCCCCCGTGTCCCAGACCGGCCTCTTCGGCGACGCGGTCGAGAACTTTGCCCAACAGTTCTCGGCTGTACAAAAGCAGTCTGAGGCCATTAGTCACATCCTGCCGAGGCGGTCAGCTGCTGCACCCCCACCGCCGGCGGCACCTCAGTCTGCCCGTCGCCGAGGGCGCCCCCTGCGGCCGCCCCCGCTCCCACGCCGCAGCAGCAGCCTCCATCCAAGCGGCGTCGTGGAGCCGGTCGCGGGCGGGGTGCCCAGCCCGTCCCGCCACCCCCTAAAAAGAAGGGTGGCAAGGCCAAGTCCAAGCGGCCCTAGGACGGGCGACCCGGAGATGGATGGGACTGCTCTTCAGGAGGTGGTGACCGCACCGCTCCTTCCCCCGGAGGAGGGCCGGGTGGAGAATCTTTTGTTTCCCCTTTTTGTTCCGCCGCTGGCCCAACGACCAGCGGTACCCAAATTTTCAATAAAAGAGCAGTTTCCTCTATCTCCGGGTCCGAAGAGGGCTCGGAGGGCAGTGGGAGGGCAAGAACCTCACCACTCTCATCCACCTCTTCTGTCGCCAGCGGACAGCAGCGAGCAGCAGGCAGACAAAACCTCGACTGCTCCCTCTGTCCACCTGTGGAAGCAGGTAAGTGTTGCACAGCACACTGTGACCCCGCTTCGGGCCGCCTCATACAGAGAGCCCCCCGGGCCGCGTCCCTGCGTTCCACCTCGCTGCCCCGCGGCGGGTACGCCGGTGGTCCCCTTGGTGCCGCTTGCTCGGTCTCTGGGAGTCTGGCTAGCGCTCCCCAGTCCGTCTCGCTGGCTCCTTCGGACCATCAGGCTCGGCTATGCGATTCAGTTCGCCCGGCGCCCCCCCAAGTTCAGGGGCATCCTCTTCACTACAGTGAAAGCTGCCGATGCCCCTGTCCTGCGTGCGGAGATCGCAGTCCTACTGGCGAAGGACGCGATCGAGCCGGTCCCTCCAGCCGATATGAGGTCAGGGTTCTACAGTCCCTACTTCATTGTACCCAAGAAAAGCGGCGGGTTACGACCGATCTTGGACCTGCGTCTTTTGAATCGGAGCCTCCACAAGCTACCGTTCAAAATGCTCACGCAGAAACGCATTTTCGAATGCATCCGTCCCCGAGATTGGTTTGCAGCGATCGACCTGAAGGACGCGTACTTCCATGTTTCGATTCTTCCGCGACACAGGCCATTCCTGAGGTTCGCGTTCGAAGGTCGAGCATACCAGTACAGGGTCCTACCCTTCGGGCTCGCCCTGTCTCCCCGCGTCTTCACGAAAGTCGTGGAGGGAGCCCTTGTTCCCATGAGAGAACAGGGTGTTCGCATCCTCAACTATCTAGACGACTGGCTTATCCTGGCACAGTCTCGGGATCAGTTGTGCGAACACAGGGACTTGGTGCTCAGTCACCTCAGCCAGTTGGGGCTTCAGGTCAACTGGGAAAAGAGCAAACTCGCCCCAGTGCAGAGGATCTCTTTTCTCGGTATGGAGTTGGATTCGGTCGAACAGATAGCACGCCTCACAGAGGAACGTGCTCGGTCGGTGTTGAACTGCCTGAATACTTTCAACGGCAGGACAGCGGTCCCACTGAAATTTTTTCAGAGGCTCCTGGGGCATATGGCGGCCGCAGCGGCTGTAACACCGCTCGGTCTGCTTCATATGAGACCGCTTCAGCACTGGCTTCACGGCCGAGTCCCGAGATGGGCGTGGCTACACGGCACGTTCCGGGTGCCAATCACTCAGGAGTGCCGCCAAGCCTTCAGCCCGTGGTCGGACCCTTTGTTTCTTCGGGCAGGAGTGCCCCTAGAACAAGTGTCCCGGCATGCTGTGGTATTCACAGATGCTTCGGCCACCGGCTGGGGTGCCACGTACAACGGGCATGCAGTGTCAGGGGTTTGGACGGGACCCCATCTGCATTGGCACATCAATTGCCTCGAGTTGCTGGCAGTACGCCTTGCTCTGAGCCGCCTCAAAGGGCCGTTACGGGGCAAGCATGTACTGGTCCGTACGGACAACACTGCGACCGTTGCGTACATCAACCGTCAAGGTGGTCTACGCTCCCGTCGCATGTCGCAACTCGCCCGCCATCTCCTCCTCTGGAGTCAGAAGCATCTGAGGTCGCTTCGCGCCATTCATGTTCCCGGTGTGCTCAACCGTGTGGCCGACGAGCTGTCACGAGCTGCGCTGCCAGGAGAGTGGCGACTCCACCCCCAGGTGGTTCAGCTGATCTGGAAAGAGTTCGGAGAGGCTCAGGTAGACCTGTATGCCTCTCTAGAGACCTCCCACTGCCAGTTGTTTTACTCTCTGACCGAGGGAACACTCGGGACAGACGCACTGGCACACAGCTGGCCCCGGGGCCTGCGCAAATATGCGTTTCCCCCAGTGAGCCTACTTGCACAGACACTGTGCAAAGTCAGGGAGGACGAGGAGCAGGTCTTGCTAGTTGCGCCCTACTGGCCCAACCGGACCTGGTTCCCAGAACTCTCTCTCCTCGCGACAGCCCCTCCCTGGCCCATCCCTCTGAGGAAGGACCTTCTTTCTCAGAGACGGGGCACTCTCTGGCACCCGCGTCCAGACCTCTGGAAACTCCATGTCTGGCCCCTGGACGGGACGCGGAGGTTCTAGGTGACTTACCCCCTGAGGTACTTAACACCATCACTTCGGCACGTGCACCGTCTACAAGACGTGCTTACGCCTCGAAGTGGAACCTGTTCGTCGAGTGGTGCTCTTCTCGCCGAGAAGACCCCCGAAGATGCTCGATCGGAGTCATGCTTTCCTTCTTGCAGCAAGGGTTGGAGCGTAGGCTGTCCCCCTCCACCCTCAAAGTCCAGACTGCTGCTATCTCCGCTTACCACGACCACATAGATGGCAAATCTGTTGGTCAGCACGACCTGGTCATCAGGTTCCTTAGGGGGGCGAGACGGTTAAATCCTCCTCGACCTCCCTCCATACCCTCTTGGGACCTCGCTCTGGTGCTAAGAGCACTCCAGATTGCTCCCTTTGAGCCTTTGCAATCAGCAGACTTAAAGATTCTGTCTATGAAGACTTTGCTGCTGGTTGCATTGGCCTCCATCAAGAGGGTAGGGGACCTGCAGTCATTTTCGGTCGACGAATCGTGCCTGGAGTTCGGGCCGGGCGACAGCCACGTGGTACTGAGACCCCGGCCTGGCTACGTGCCCAAGGTTCCCACTACTCCCTTCAGGGACCAGGTGGTGAGCCTGCAAGCGCTGCCCTCGGAGGAGGCAGACCCAGCCCTGGCTTTGCTCTGTCCAGTCCGCGCTTTGCGACGGTACATAGACAGAACTCGAAGCTTCAGGACCTCAGACCAGCTCTTTGTCTGTTACGGAGGCCAGCAGAAGGGAAAGGCTGTCTCCAAGCAGAGGATGGCCCACTGGATAGTGGATGCCATCGCCCTGGCTTATCAAGCTCAGGGCGTGCCCTGCCCGCTCAGGTTGCATGCTCACTCCACGAGAGGTGTAGCATCCTCCTGGGCGCTGGCTCGTGGCGCCTCGCTGACAGACATTTGTAGAGCTGCGGGCTGGGCGACACCTAACACGTTCGCTAGGTACTATAGCCTTCGTGTGGAGCCGGTCTCCTCCCGTGTTCTCGCCTCAGGTCAGAGGCACGGAGAGGCCCCGGCTTAGTGTCCGCTTGCTGCGCGACATGCGCTTCTTTTCTCCAGAGAGTCCCTACAAGGCAGGCCCTGTCGAGTCCTCCGACATCCCTTCGGCAGCCGACGTGGCGGAGCGTCGGTCGCCAGGCCTTACTCCGTTGAATCCTTGAGAACCGGATTTAGGCTGGGTTCCATATGTGTGACCCTACGGGGATCCCATATGCGGCTTTCCACGGTTGCTCCTAATCGAAGCCCGTGTCTTTCCCTCTGGGAGAACCCACCAAGTTGGAGTCACCCCAGTTCTTCCATATGTTGTACAACCTACAAGGTTAGTCCATATGTACTTATCCATATAACTCCTTCGGGGAAGGATATGGCTTCCGCAGCGTTCCTTATCTGACGTAAGGTTACGCTCCCAGTGGTATCTATAGTCTCACTGAGTGGGTTTTGGGAACAACAGTGATCGACCCTCTCTGTGTGAGCCCGGTCCCACCGTCCTTAGGCAAGGGGGTTCAGGTGGCTCACAACAGAGCACTGGAAGAGGGCACCTCCTGTGGCGCTTTGGTAGGGATTCCTATTCGTCGGTCATCCGACGTACGTCGAAGTGACCAACTGAATGGGAACGTCTCGGTTACAAAGGTAACCCTCGTTCCCTGAAGGAGGGAACGGAGACGTACGTCCCGTCGCCACAGGCGCTGTCCTGCTGATGCTGCCACCTGCTGGGTTCGGCTCCTCAGCGAAAACCTGAAGATGCAACGCACCTGCTGCTCATTATATACCCGCGCTGCGAGGCGAGCAGCTGATGCATATGATTGCATGCCAATGTGCATTGGCTCGTTTAGTTACACTCGAAGTAGATTGGCCTCTCTAGCGAGATTCCTATTCGTCGGTCATCCGACGTACGTCTCCGTTCCCTCCTTCAGGGAACGAGGGTTACCTTTGTAACCGAGACGTTATTATAGCCGTAATGTGACTTTAACCAGTTTAGCTGCTCATGCGGGTAACTGAGGCAGATGTCTGATGTCTCGGCTCGCGTTTTTAATGAGTTTGAGGAGACAGTGGAGCGAGTTTCTCTCATACAGATTGCAGAAACAGAGTTTATTTGGAGTGTTTTATCTAGTTAGAGCTGAGAGTGTGTGTTTAGCTTCAAGTGACGCCCGATTCATCACTGTACACACAACACAGGCGATTCTAGCCGCTCTGAGAGGGTCGATATGATACAGTAGTTTCTCACAGACACCGGCGGTGTTCAGACTCGATCAATAAAGCACAGGTCACTTTTTCTGCCCTCGGCAGCTTTAGCATTAATTTATGGATTAATTTGGTCTATTTTTATCTTTTATTAAATACTAAAAATACAAACTGACAGTTAATGTTCTCCACTAAAACATCACAAAATTGATTTCCAATGAGAAATTAAATGTATGAATTACTTTTAAACTTGTTTTTTTTCTGCTTTTTTAATGCCTGTTCCTGTCTGTCTGTGTGCAGTAAGCTGTTGTATGATTTCTACACCTGTATTCCTCCGGATAAACTACAGAAACAGAAAGTGGGATCCATGACTGAGATAGTGGGCAGCAAACTCTTCCAGAGACAAGGTGAAATGCATGCACGCACACACACACGCGCACACACACACGCACGCACACACACACACACACACAGACACAAACTATATACACTGCAAAAAAGGAACAAAATATTTTCCAGTTTAAGGGACCTGTAAGACATAAATACTTATAAATGTGAAAAAATACTTGAAACTATATTAAAAACCGACATTCGACTACATAAAAAATGTTAGACCAACAGAATTCTCCCAACTAGTCCAACACAGTTGTCTGAACAAAGAATTTAAAAATGTTGCTGAAAAATTAAGGGGTTGTGAGTTCGCAGCATGCATTGCGGCATGAATAAATTATTAATTTACTGTTACAGTATTATTGTGTTACTGTTTGCTGAGTTTTTCTAAATGTTTTTTGATGATTTGTGATTATTGTTGGTTATTTGTTGTGTTGTTATATTAGGTGCTCATCTTTTTACATTTGTTGATTGTCAACAAAATACCAAAATTATCAGTTTGTTGCTAATTGAAACTTTGCTGAATGAGAAATCTGTAGTTGACTTAGTGAATTTATTTGCTGAATGTAGCATTTTGCATTTAGTGAACGAACAAATTCAAATTCAGTGTAAATGTTTTAGCATTTTGTGAGGGGGAAAAAAGCAATATTTAATATTCTGCACTATTTTTAGACCCCTATAGTCAAATGTAAATTTTTCAGTTACACTTTCCAGTATTAAATAGCAGAATATGAATAGAAAACACTTTCCCTGGTGCCATCATACTTTTGGACCTCATTGAATAAAACTAATTCCTTTCCTTTCCTTTCCTTTCCTTTCCTTTCCTTTCCTTTCCTTTCCTTTCCTTTCCTTTCCTTTCCTTTCCTTTCCTTTCCTTTCCTTTCCTTTCCTTTCCTTTCCTTTCCTTTCCTTTCCTTTCCTGCCCACAGGTTATTTCATTTGTTATTTTACACCGTTTCTTTTCCTCCGCTCTTTCTTCCTCTAGGTTTATATGATAGCCTCTGGCCTGCTCCTGCCAAACGGCCTGTTAACTAGATGCTATAAAGTGATGAATGGTGTGTGTGCGTGTGTGTGTGTGTGTGTGTTTGTGCTCTTTAACTTCATTGAGTTGCAGACGGATGATGAATGTGTTTGTGTGTGTGTGTTTTACTAAAGAGCCTGATGATTTTGCTCATGAGAGTCGTGATGGATTGTATTCGGGGTGTGTGTGTGTGTTTGATGATAATGATAGACAGATACATCATCCAGGCCCATTTAACTTAAAGTGTGTTAACCCTCTCTTGTATTCGTTGTAAAATCTACACTCTTGGGTTATTATACTGTAGTTAACTAAAACTAAAACCACAAAAAACGGGTTTGTTACTTGAAATAAAACGAATGTTAACTGAAATAAAATATTAAAAAAGTATATTATTTTGGCTAGTTGCTAAAGGAACAATACTCATTTTCATTTAGGCCACATCCACACGAAGCCAGAGCTTTCCCTATCCAATCTTTTTTTTTTCCTTGTCTCAAGAAATACACACGAAACCACTGAAATTGACTCAAAACGATGCAGTATACATGCCAGATCGGTATGTGGCGCTGTAATTCTGCCACAGAGATACACTAAAAATGGGGAATAAGACTTGAAGCATGCACATAAACCTTGTGCGCTGTATACAAACTTTAGTAAAGCTTAGATAAATAAAGCTTTATTTTAGTAAAGCTAATAGGCTCGGTAGCTTCTGCAGTAGGAGCACAAGCATGTAGTCTGCTGTTGTTGTTGTTGATGTTACATGATGTAGTGGCGTCTGACTTGGGTCGAGACGTGGGGTGATGTCATCATCGTTTCACAAAATATACGGATTGGCTGTACACACGAAAATGCAAGTGTGTCGTTTTCAGATTTATCCACTCTGGGACCCGGTTTCAAAAAATAGGGGTTTCAGGTTCCCAAAACGCCAGATTCGTCTGGAAGAAATGCCGCTACGATACAAAATTTTTGCTTATACAGCTAAACGTATCTCCGTGTGGACGGTCTCTTAGTTTAACTTGATGTACTACTACTACTAAAACAGAAATAAAAGTATATAGACATATAAAAAAAACTTATTAAAATGACAAAAAAAACCTTTAACTAAAATTAAAATGAAATTTTACATATAAAAACTCATTCAAAATAAGAATAAAAACTATAACATTATCTCTACTACAGTAACACTGTGTATGATGCACATTTTTTCACAATTTTTTGGTTTTGATATATATATATATATATATATATATATATATATATATATATATATATATATATATATATATATAATATATAATGTTATTGAATATCGAATAAAAGATCATTCAGCACATTTATGTACATCTCAATTGACATAATTGCATGAGACATC
The DNA here is from genome assembly GCF_018812025.1 of Megalobrama amblycephala. Taxonomy (NCBI): domain Eukaryota; kingdom Metazoa; phylum Chordata; class Actinopteri; order Cypriniformes; family Xenocyprididae; genus Megalobrama; species Megalobrama amblycephala. Next base: position 16,083,055 of record NC_063047.1, on the reverse strand, counting down.
AGGTTTCAAAATTAAATTCATGCATTTTATGAGCACAATCACAAGCTGCCCGTTCCATATGTGTCTGGCGCGTTTGTTCATAAATATTCATGAGTGTTGCTTCTTCACCTCTACTGATTGGTCCAGGGCTTGATATCACAATGCGAGGATTCCTTTTTTGTCCTGCATGATGCAGCAAGCTGTTTACTTATTCATGTATTCATGTGTCATTTTATTTATTTTTGAATTACCGTGTTCCCCGTAAGCCTCCCTGACAGGCATTTTAATTGAAATTTATCCGGCCGGCCACTGGAAAACGAGGCCCCATTTTGTGAAATGTCACTCTAAAATGGGTGCGAGAGCAATGAGACATTTATATTCTGTACAATTACCTCTACCATATTAGCCTCATCTAGTGTGTCCAGCCCTCATCTGGAGGAGAAACAAGGCATGATGGGATCAGCGACAAGTGGCAGATGACGATGGCTGAATCTCCATTTGCAAAGTGTTTATAGTGATAGTATGCAAGATTAACATTAGTGAATTAAGAGCAATATGCTAAAGGTGATTGGTAAAGTTTGTAGAGGATTTTTAAGCTATTTTGACATGTAAAATGATGATGACAAGGTAATATTTCCTAATAGTGCCATATAGTCTTAGTGCATGCTCTAAAAGTGTAGAGTTTGAGTTAGTACAGACTAAAATTGTTTTTTTTAAAGAAACTAATACTATTATCCAGGAAGGATGCATTAAGTTGATCAAATTGACAGTAAAGACAATTACAACATCACAAAAAAAATTTCAAATAAATGCTGATTTCAGATCTAATTATCAAAGAATCCTGAAAAAAATTATTTTTAAAAATATTTTTATATAAAAATATGGCATGCAGTAGCTACAATGGTATAAAGCCATTAAAAACATCATTCAATGTAAATTGTGATAATCGTAATTAATAATCACATTTTCAAATTTAAGGGAATAATCGACAATTATGATTTTTGTCATAATCGTGCATCCCTGTTTATCACTATAAAGTTGCTTTAAAGGTGCAGTGTGTAAATTTTAGCGGCATCTAGCAGTGAGGTTGCGAACTGCAACCAAGGACAGCTCACCCCTCCCTTTCGAAGCTAAATAGAAAAGCTACGGTGGCCGTCTGGCCGACAGAAGTAAAAGATGTCGTCGTCTGAGACAGCAGAGAGTACGTTAGCCAGTCAAGCAATGAGGTTTCTTCTTACTTTGAACAAAGAACGGTCTCTGCTTCTAATAAACCAGATGACTATAACTACTAATTATTCTTTGTGCGTATTCAACGTAGTGACGATGCAAGCTGCCTCTAAAAACATGAACGATTTAGAAGAAGAACAACACAGTGACTAAACGCACTCTGTAGAGTGTTTGTCTGAAAAACATGCCGGCGCAAAATGGCGACTTGACATGGAGGGGGGACCCGCTGTGTATGTAGATATAAATGGCTCATTCTGAGGTAATAAAAACATAATGGTTCGTTATGTAAGGTCTTTATACACCACTGAAAACATAGTTATGTATATTATATTGCATTTATGTCAATAGATCCTCCCAAATTTAAACATTGCACCTTTTAAACAATCTGTATTCCATAAAGTGCTATAGAAATAAAGATGACTTGACTTGAACCTGGATGCATCATAGATGACAAAGTCAAAACAGAAGAGTGAGGAGGTAATGTATTCATTTTAGATGAAAGATTCATCATTTTTAAAAAACTCTCGCTGCAGTGTCCGGTGTAGTGACAGAGCAAGAAAGATCACAGTAGATTCACTGTCAGCTGTGACACGCAATTCTGAACTGAACTCCATGAAGCATGAAAGAAAGAAGAGCTTATAGTGGCAGGCATGAAAATGGGTCAGGGGTGAAAAAGGTGAGAAGGATATTACCCCCCCGTAAGAAAAATTTAAATATTCCATATTTTAAAGCATCAATCTGATGCATTTTGAGATGCTTTTTTTGCCAACCTGGGGAGAGCTGGAGAAAATTAACTTCAGCCATGAGTCAAAAATTATTATGGCCTCCTTACTAAGTATTATGAAGGGGGATCGAGTGGGAATCTTTATTGGTGTCGATTTTCAGTCTCTTTTTAATGATAGGCTTTACGCATCTGTCAATCATCCCCACTTGCTATTTGGGGGAAGAACCTAGCGCTATGATTGGTCGAACTCTTCTTCTTTTGCTGTTGCTTGATTTGAGGACTGCGCGTGCACAGAGGTGTCACCAATTTGCAAATTGCGTACAGGTTGGCAGGTCTGCTTATTGATAGAACGGTGGACCACTTTACCTTCTGCCTTGTCAGTCCCCTCACCTCAAAATCTACCTCCTCAAAAACGGTAGCGTTAGCTATTAATTTTCCACCAGAGCTTTAGCTAGCTGGCTAACGTTGCGTTCTCTCCTGCTGTGTTCAATGACTCAAATTCATCAAGCTGTAGCTAACGTTAGCTAAGTCTATGTCAACAGAGCTCCTGGGTAACTTAACTTAGATATACCAAATTCTACCAAATTCAGTCCAAATTTATACCAAATTCAGTCAGGTAAATCACTGAGGCCAGGCGTGCTTTCAGCTTCTGATAGTGGTCTGCACTGGTGATGCAAGGCTCTTCGCGTTAATATTTCCATGTACTCACGCTCCCTTCTGGCACGCGCACCTGTTCGCAATTCACTGAATCGCAGTTCGCAGTTCACTGAATCTTGCGCTCCCTTTTGGCATGCGCACCTGTTCGCAGTTCACGTAGTACACGATTCACGTAGGTCACCTATTTTGGTTTCAAAACGGCAAATTTTGCCGAAAGGTGAGGGATTTTCATGTATGAGTGGTTTTAGAAATCAACTTTATCAATCAAACATTATCCAAATGGAAAAAAGGGTAAAATAAATAAATACTTACATATATATAAAAACATAAAATATAGTAAAATAATCACAATAAAAAATAAATTAAAAACAAAAAGAAAGAGGAAAGGGGATACAATAAAATGATTTTATTTAAATAAATAGATTTAATTAATTAAACTAAACCATTAAATAGACACACTAACTATAACGTTTAAAATAAAATAATCCTAACTCTCATAATAAAATACAGTAAACAAAATTGCAAGCAAACGGACAGACAGACAGACAGACAGTCCCATACTTTTACTTAAACTTCACAGATTTTCAACACGCTTTGTATTACTACATTGTTGGTAGGAACAATGTTTACTCGTTCTCTGTGTTACCTGGACCGAGAAATTGACGTCTTTTTGTCAGCAAGTCTTTTGACAACTCCACCAATGTAACCCCTCCTGTCCTACTCGTCCTGCTCCGAGCAGGACTTGAACTGGCGTCTCCGGCATGGGAGGAGTGTGCACTAACAAGGAAGCTAAAGACCACAGTCTCTAGCATCAGTCGACAGTGTGCCTCTTGAGGTCATAGGAGGGACGTTGAAAAGGTCACTAGCTGGCCTCCATTACACTCGCCCCCCTAAACCTCACTCACATCCGGGTCACGGCACCAATGTAACCCCTCCGGTCCTACTCGCCCCACTCTGAGCAGGACTTGAACAAGTAAGCTAAAGACCACAGTCTCTAGCATAATTTGCCACTACGCCTCTTGAGGTCAGGGGAGGTTGGCTTAATTGCACAGCTCTCATTAGTTAACCTCCGTTACACTCGCCCCCCTAAACCTCCTAAAACTCCTATCAGAGTCACGGCACCAATGTAACTCCTCTGGTCCTACTCGCCCCGTTCTGTGTAGGACTTGAACCAGCATCTCTGGCAAGGGAGGAGCGTGCAGTAACAAATAAGCTAAAGACCACAGTCTCTAGCATCAGTTGACAGTGTGTCTCTTGAGGTCATGGGTGGGAGGTTTACCTGCCCAGCTCTCACTAGCTGGCCACCGTTACACTCACCCCTCTAAACCTCACTCCTGTCCGGGTCACGGCACCAATGACTTGAACCAGCATCTCCGGTATGGGAGCTAAAGACCACAGTCTCTAGTATCAGTCGCTAGTGTGCCTCTTGAGACCATGGGAGGGACGTTTAGCCGCACAGCTCTTACTAGCTGGCCTCCATTACATGCGCGACAGCGTTTTGCTTCAGGAGGAATTGGCAGAACAGCAGTTTCTTTCAGATTTTCCCCTCCATTTGTCCTAAAACTCTGCGTCGTCCAGTTTGAAAATGTTGACTACAAACATGCATATTTTTCGTCGTAGCGTTCTCTCCGTATTTATGATTCTTTGCAGCCTTTAGCTGCTGCCTACAATGCATTAGATCCTTCAATGGAAACTGAAAGTAACTCACTCCTGCTAAACGTTTACTCTTTGAATTCTTGCACCTGGGAACAATACAAGTCGACACCCTTATGACTAAAAGTTTGCTATTGTAAGGGTGGAACTCCTACAGGGGTTCAGGCTGTAAGGTTGCCGAGCAACTAAAGAAACTTTATCAGCAAGATGGTAGAAAACTGTACATTTCTTGTCTATTATCACCCACTGCAACTTACAGTATACCAACGACGGAAATAAGCAATATATGTGGGAGAGCGTTGCTATAGTGTGACAATATTGTATTGCAATAGGGAGCACATTAATGTTAATACTAAATCAAAACTAGTTAGCACAAATAATTTGTGATTGAAAGGGTTTAATGACAATGTCTGATTATGGTTACACTTAAAATAATTACAAAAAAGATGTATGAGATGATAAAATTATATACCATTAATCGTACCCAGCATGTATGTAAAAAGTTACCTGAGAGAGAGAGAGAGAGGAAGACAGAGAGAAACAGAGAGAGGGCCCAAGAAAAGCCAAGAATTAAAGCGCCAGAGCAATGGTTACAATCTTCTTTTATCCCTTCCTTGACCATGTGACTGAAACCCAAATGTGAGACATTTAAACTGACCAATCAGAAGATTAAAACTTCCCTCACTGTACTAAAGGCCTTGACCAGCAGTCAAGGCCTGAAGTTTTCCTATTTGGCAAAAGGGAAAGATGACAGCTTTTTTTCTCTAGTTAGGTAGCATTTTTTTAAAAAATAATTCGCCTTTCTACTATATAGGCAGACAAGTTTTTATTAAAAGCCCATTTTGTCAGCCGTGAAGGACATATACGTCAAACATCTCATGACTCAGTTATGATAATTATAATGATGTGCAACTTTAGGCCTTGGAACGGAAAACACACACAGACACACTCAAATGTGGATCTGCATTTGACGCATTTAATTTCTACTTGAGGTGAAATTAGATTCATGCATAATAATATGAGAGCAGTTAGCTCAAATTATTCCGCTCGGAAACCTGACAGACGGAAATTATTGAATCGTTAAAAGAAATAAAGAATGAGTGAATTACCCAGAAACTCTCATCTGCCCACAGATCTGCCGCATTCTTTTGAATCACGTTGTCAAAGAGTTCTTTAAATCACAGCTGGTTTTGAAGAAGCGTCTACTGATGTGAGAGCAGTTTGATTCTTTGAGATCAGAACAATCATACAGACTGTATGTCCTGGATTCCACATATGTCAGATAAATACAAACAGAATCGCCATGCATAAAAGCCAAAGATGGAGATTAGTTTTAATGAAAGAGTTTCATAAACTCATCTGTCCTCTGACTCTGAACTTTATCTGAATGTCTGACATTTTATTTCACTTTTCAGTGCACATGAATAAGTTATCATTTTTATGATTATAAAGTCTAATATAATATGCACACAGAGTTGTGCGATATAATAATCTCTATTTATCCACCTTTCAGTCCTAGTTTTTTAGTGTGCCCTTTACCTTTGTGAATTGAAACCCATCAGAGCGATGAACCTCTAAGCAGCTCACTATAGTTTTGCACACTTTCTTTTGCAATACTTTATTACATTTTTTTTTCATGCGTATGTCTGTTATTTCAGTATTATTTACATACTCTTAGAGTATTATTAATATTTAGATTTATTTTAGTTTATTCTTAGTAATTTTGCTGTGCTTTTTTTAATATATAAATTTGTGTGTGTGTGTTTGTGTGAGTTTGTGTGACCCCAATGATGAATTAATTTCTAGGCTTGATGATCATAATGAGAATGTACATTACATAACTAAAGTAATATAGAAATCAAACACACACACACACACACACACACACACACACACACACACACACAGTAATACACAAATTTGCCATTATTCACTCTCTCTTTGCCGATGCATTAAAATGATGAAGTGCGCCAAACACACACACACACACACACATCTCATCTGACTAATTCAAATGCAGTGAAAGTGAATTAAAGTTTTTTCCACTCAGGCCTTAATGTGGCTGTTGTTATGGTTACGGTTTGCCGAGGGCTTTTCTGACTATTTATCCTGCTGGGTTAAAAGGCATTACAACAGAGAAAATGCATTTCACTCTTATTTGTTAATTTTTTATTATTCTTTAAGGTTTCCCCCTGTTTTTCTGTGTCACCATCTGTTGATGGAAGTGATGCACTCGTTTCAGGACAGAATTTGTCACTGTTTTCAACTGGCTTTCAGACAAGGAATTTAAATGGGAATATTTCTTGGAATCAATATTGAATATCGAGACTTAAAGGGGCTTTAAGATCCTTCAGCTAAAACTTTTCAGCTTGAGCAAAACAAGTAATTCCCCTGGCAGTGAAACTGGACCTGACTTTAACAGCGTTTGCCAACTAGATTTTTACATTTTGTGAGTCAGTGGTGCTTGTTTGTGCAGAAATCACCACCATGATGCTGGAGAGTTTGCTAGGATGGTTGCCAGGGCATTGTTATGCAGTTGCTAGAGTGTTTTGGAAGATCGAGTATTTATTTTCTACCCGGAAATACAAAGATTGATGCATAATATACATCAGATAAATTACTACTGACAGATTAAAATTACTCAAAAATGCCCACCAAACTCATAATAAAGATAGACATGTAAAACAGTGTAAATGTGAATAGTGTAAACATTTCAAAGGGTTAGTTCACCCAAAAATTACAATTCTGTCATTAATTACTCACCCTCATGTCATTCCACACCCATAAGACCTCAAAACACAAATTAAGAAATTTTTGATGAAATCCAAGAGGTATATGACTCGTTAAAAAAGTCAATGTGACTGCAGTGGTTCAACTTTAATTTTAGGAAGCGACGAGAATACTTTTTGTACGTTCAGCGCTTTCAGGTTCTACGTCAGAACCGACTCATTATTGGCCGGCTCCTGCGTCAGAATCACCCACATGCGTCGTGCTGCTCACGTGATCAGCTTTGGCCAATACTGAGCCGGCATTCGGGTGTAAACAAAGCCTTCGTTGTGCTTACTGCGTCAACTGCTTAAGGATAATGACAGGGAAGAGAAGAGATTGATTAATAAAGTCGTTATTTTTGCTTTTTGTTCAAAAAGCAAAAACAGTCACGTTGACTGTTTTAACGATGTCTTTAGTACCTTTCCGGACCTTGAAAGTGGTGATTATATTGCTGTCTATGGACGACTCATATACCTCTAGAATTTCATCACAAATATCTTAATTTCTGTTCCAAAGACGATCAAAGTTCTTACGGGTGTGGAACTACATGAGGGTGAGTAATTAATGACAGAAATTTCATTTTTGGGTGAACTAACCCTTTAAGTAATAGCTATCACCATATTTCCCCAGTTAATAATCACAGTTTTTGTATTACAAGTTTTCCAAAATGTAATTTAAAGGTGCCCTCGAATGAAAAATTGAATTTATCTTGGCATAGTTAAATAACAAGAGTTCAGTACATGGAAATGACATACAGTGAGTCTCAAACTCCATTGTTTCCTCCTTTTTATATAAATCTAATTTGTTTAAAAGACCTCCGAAGAACAGGCGAATCTCAACATAACACCGATTGTTACGTAACAGTCGGGGTGTACGCCCCCAATATTTGCATATGCCAGCCCACGTTTCCAACATTATAAAAGGCATTAGACAAGGGCAGCCAGTATTAATGTCTGGATGTGCACAACCAAATCATCAGACTAGGTAAGCAAGCAAGAACAATAGCGAAAAATGGCAGATGGAGCGATAATAACTGACATGATCCATGATATCATGATATTTTTAGTGATATTTGTAAACTGTCTTTCTAAATGTTTCGTTAGCATGTTGCTAATGTACTGTTAAATGTGGTTAAAGTTACCATCGGTTATTACTGTATTCACAGAGACAAGAGAGCCGTCGCTATTTTCATTTTTAAACACTTGCAGTCTGTATAATGCATAAACACAACTTCATTCTTTATAAATCTCTCCAACAGAGTAGCATTAGCCGTTAGCCACGGAGCACTATCAAACTCATTCAAAATCAGAAGTAAACAATATAACAGTATACAATACTCACATAATCCGACGCATGCATGCCGCATGCATGACGAACACTTTGTAAAGATCCATTTTGAGGGTTATATTAGCTGTGTAAACTTTGTTAAGGCACTGTTTAAGGCAAGCGCAAGCTCTGTGGGCGGAGAGCACGGGATTTAAAGGGGCCGCAGCATAAAATCGGTGTGTTTATAATGATGCCCCAAAAATTAATAAAAAAAAAATCTATGGGGTATTCTGAGCTGAAACTTCACAGACACATTCAGGGGACACCTTAGACTTATATTACATCTTTTAAAAACATAATCTAGGGCACCTTTAAAATGTTAATGACTAGGTGTGACGAGATCTTGTGCTACGAGATCTCGCAAGATTAAAATGTGACAAGATTTCTTGTCGAAGTGAAAATCTGTCTCCTCGTATTGCTATGACGGAGTGTCAAGGTGAAATTAGGATAGAATATCCCACCACTACGGTTACATTATGCAAATATCTCCCAATATGAAAGCTATCCAATATGAAAGCTACCGCTATAGGAATAACACTGTAAAGTTTGCCATATAAATGAGCTGCTGAAGTGGAGATTTCTGGCTCACTTTGAGGAAATGGCCTTTAAAGATATGCATTGTAATTGAAATCTACAGACGCAAATAGATAAAGTGTAATAAACACTTAAATGTGTATTTTGATGTGTTCTTACCACTAGTCTGAAAGAAGACAAGATATGGAAGCAGAATAACCAAAATTGAAAAAAAAACAATGGTTTTGCCTGTTGTGTCTTGCATTAAAAGTCCGATACTTGTTTGAATGGTGGATGTTTTTCAGTGCCATCGCAGGTTTAGACCAGCTGTTGTTGTTTTTGCTCTGAAAGTCCCATCTTCATAAGAGGCATGGAAATGATGCACTTTAAAGTTTGTGAAGGGCCGATGTCAGAGCCTCCGGCTGCAGCTGTCATCAGTTTGTTAACAACATTTTAGACAGGCGAGAATCCAATTTACAGCTGCGCTCTCGTTCCGCCCTGTAGGAGAGAATTACAGGTGAATTTGAAGCTCAACACATTTCATCAAGGAGAAATATATATATTAACAGCGTGACGAAACATGTTGAGTGTTATTGTGCACGAACATCTAAAATCTTGGTAATAGAAAGCAGATTGAATTAGACCTTCAAGTGCTGCATGAAGAGCCAAAGTTAAAGCTTATTCTCATTTCAATCTTCAATGTCCATGTCATTTCAAACACACACACACACACACACACACACACACACACACACTGGCATGGTATGGTGGGTCCGTCTGGTTTAGGCCAGCTGGGTAATAGAAATGGCATCTTATTACCATGTGAAATCGTTTATTGTGAACTCTCAGGATAGAACGGCAGATGAAAATGAACGGAGGTTTCTTGCCGAAGAGAAAAGGGCTGAGTTATGATTCTTAAGGGAGCAGTTGTCAGGATCTTTTTCTCCTGAGAGAAGGACAGACACTTGGCTGAGATTAGATTAGTTTTTAAATACTCACACAGGGTTTTCTTCAAGAACAGAACAGCAGCGCTGTAATTTAGTCTTCAGTTCAGTCCTAGGGACTTTCAGTTTAGGGACCTTGTAGAAAGATCCAGCAATACCAGGCCCTTCTCACCTAGTAAGTTTTAAGCTTTGTTGGTAACATACAGCCTTAAAAGAAAATAACTGTCAGATTAGAATTTTGGAAAAGCCTGTAAATAAACATGTTCTTTTCTTCAGTGCATACATCTAAAGTTCACTCAATACACATAGGCATTCTATCTATCTATCTATCTATCTATCTATCTATCTATCTATCTATCTATCTATCTATCTATCTATCTATCTATCTATCTATCTATCTATCTATCGTTCTATCTATCGTTCTATCTGTCTGTCTATCTGTCTATCTTTCTGTCTATCTGTCTATCGTTCTATCTGTCTATCTTTCTGTCTATCTGTCTATCATTCTATCTGTCTGTCTATCGCTCTGTCTGTCTGTCTATCGTTTTGTCTGTCTATCGTTCTGTCTATCTGTCTATCTTTCTGTCTATCTGTCTATCGTTCTATCTGTCTGTCTATCGTTCTGTCTGTCTATCGTTCTATCTATCTGTCTGTCTATCGTTCTATCTGTCTGTCATTCTATCTATCTATCTATCTATCTATCGTTCTATCGTTCTATCGTTCTATCGTTCTATCTGTCGGTCTATCTGTCTATCTTTCTGTCTATCTGTCTGTCATTCTATCTGTCTATCGCTCTGTCTGTCTGTCTATCGTTTTGTCTGTCTATCGTTCTGTCTATCTGTCTATCTTTCTGTCTATCTGTCTATCGTTCTATCTATCTGTCTGTCTATCATTCTGTCTGTCTATCGTTCTGTCTGTCTGCCGTTCTATCTGTCTATTGTTCTGTCTGTCTATCATTCTGTCTGTCTATCGTTCTGTCTGTCTGTCTATCATTCTGTCTGTCTATCGTTCTGTCTGTCTGCCGTTCTATCTGTCTATTGTTCTGTCTCTCTAATCATTCTGTCTGTCTGTCTATCGTTCTGTCTGTCTGCCGTTCTATCTGTCTATTGTTCTGTCTGTCTATCATTCTGTCTGTCTATCGTTCTGTCTATCTGTCTATCGTTCTGTCTGTCTGTCTATCGTTTTGTCTGTCTATCGTTCTGTCTGTCTGTCTATCGTTCTATCTGTCTATTGTTCTGTCTGTCTATCATTCTGTCTGTCTATCGTTCTGTCTATCTGTCTATCGTTCTGTCTGTCTATCGTTCTATCTATCTGTCTGTCTATCGTTCTGTCTGTCTATCGTTCTATCTGTCTGTCTATCATTCTGTCTGTCTATCGTTCTGTCTGTCTGCCGTTCTATCTGTCTGCCGTTCTATCTGTCTATTGTTCTGTCTGTCTATCATTCTGTCTGTCTATCGTTCTGTCTATCTGTCTATCGTTCTGTCTGTCTGTCTATCGTTTTGTCTGTCTATCGTTCTGTCTGTCTGTCTATCATTCTATCTGTCCATCGCTCTGTCTATCTGTCTGTCTCTTGTTTTGTCTGTCATCGTTCTGTCTGTCTGTCGTTCTGTCTGTCTGTCATTCTATCTGTCTATCTGTCTGTCTGTCTGTCTGTCTATCGTTCTGTCTGTCTGTCTGTCTGTCTGTCTATCGTTCTGTCTGTCCGTCGTTCTCTCTGTCCGTCGTTCTCTCTCTGTCTATCATTCTGTCTATTTATCATTCTATCTGTCTATCGCTCTGTCTATCTGTCTGTCTCTCGTTTTGTCTGTCTGTCATTCTATCTGTCTATCATTCTGTCTGTCTGTCTATCATTTTGTCTGTCTGTTGTTCTGTCTGTCTGTCTGTCTGTCTATCGTTTTGTCTGTCTGTCTATTGTTCTGTCTATTTATCATTCTATCTGTCTATCTATCGTTCTGTCTGTCTGTCTATCGTTCTGTCTGTCTGTCTTTTGTTCTGTCAGTTTGTATCGTTCTGTCTGTCTATCGTTTTGTCTGTCTATCTATCTATTGTTCTCTTTGTTTATCATTCTGTCTGTCTGTCTATCGCTCTGTCTATCTGTCTGTCTATCGTTTTGTCTGTCTATCGTTCTGTCTGTCTGTCTATCTATCGTTCTGTCTGTCTGTCTTTTGTTCTGTCAGTTTGTATCGTTCTGTCTGTCTATCTGTCTATCGTTTTGTCTGTCTATCTATCTATTGTTCTCTTTGTTTATCATTCTCTCTGTCTGTCTATCGTTCTGTCTGTCTGTCTATCGTTTTGTCTGTCTATCGTTCTGTCTGTCTGTCTATTTTTCTGTCTGTCTGTCTTTCGTTCCTTCTGTCTGTCATTCTATCTATCTATCTATCTATCTATCTATCTATCTATCTATCTATCTATCTATCTATCTATCTATCTATCTATCTATCTATCTATCTATCTATCTATCTATCTATCTATCTATCTATCAGTCAGTCTATCAATCAGTCAATCAATCAATCAGACATTTTATGTTTGTCATATCCCAGCACACTGATGTAGTGAGTGATGAATGCAGGCATATATTCAGAGTCCATTCCTTAGACATCCGTTCACATGTTGTCACTGGTGACGCTCGGTAGTGCATATGTAAACTGTGACGTGTCTCACCTGATCAGTTGTGGACAGATCACCCTCTTTTCACTCCTCACAGGAAACAGATTGCTTTAGACTGATGTGTTTAAGACAGACAGAGAAAACAATAGAGTATTCTAAGAAAGGTAACTGGCAGATGTGCAGCATTTACCATCATTCATTTCCACGTTCCTTGAATTTCAAAATGCATTATTTGTAGAAGTCATCTGATGCATGAAGCACTCAAGTGATGCATGAAGCACTTTTGGCTGTCCACTAGCGTGGCTTTCAGCCAGGATCAGTCCTCAGTAATATAGAGTCTGTTGAGTAAGTGTTTTTTCTTGTTAAGTAAGAACGTTTCAGCTCAGCCAAGAATACCACGAGTGTGAACTCCTGATGTTAAGCATGTTCGGGTCATTCTAGATGTGTTATGTGCATGTACACATAATGCTAAATGTGAAAGCTGTGTGTGTTTTTCATGTTTTAATGGTTCTTTTGGATCATGACAGCAATAAACACACACTCGCTGAGCACTGCTTTGGTCCAGGAGGTGAAAGGGTCAGTGTGGCCTTGAGAAAATGCTCGACGGCACATTTTCCTGTTGTTCTTGCCAGTGATATTGATGATGGAGCGGGACACTATAAAAAGCGACACCAGTGAACCCTTCATGAGCTCAGATCGCTCAATATTCCCTCAGGGACGGATCCACAGCAGCATTTATCTCTCTCTCTCTGAGGAGTCCCGCTCTCCATCACTCTTTATCTCACAGGGACATTAAGTGTGACAAATCCAATTACCATTCACCTCAGTAATTAGCATTAGTGCCGACGTTTATGATTGTCATTTATTTACCAGACTCAAGGTGCAACAATACTGTAAGTGTACGTTAAACTGCCCGTTCACTGCCGTGATGTATGCCGCTCGGTAGGTAATCGTGAATGATTGAAACTCATTGCATTTATAATATCTACTTTTTCTTGATGCATCACGCTCCTTTTAGAGAAAAGTTCTCCCGCTGAGACTCATTTTGAGCTCTGGGAGAGAGAGATGGCGTTGAGAGGAAGGGTCGTGTTCCTGTAGGAAGCTCAGGTCGATGGCAAATATTCATATACTGATGTGTACATGCACTGCTGCATTCTGGTTGGACTTTGTTTCTTTGACCTGCGTAGATGTGAATCTGGTAAACCAAGTTTTTTTGAGCCATTGTTAATAATTATGTATTTTTTAAATCTTAATAATAAAAAGTAATACAATTTCTCAAATTTTAATACCCTAAATCTTTTGTGTTTACATATATGTGTGTGTGTATGCACACACAGACATATATAATAGATATAAATATAATATATATATATATATATATACACACATAAATTATGTGAACACAGACTTTTATGTTAGATGCAATTATTCACGATTAATCATTATAATACACACACAAATGCCATGGTATTAAAAATTAGAAAAACAATGTGTCCATCATTGTCTGCATTATCTTCTCTTTTTCTCTCTGACTCTGACTCTCTCAGCAAAATCAGATTGATCATCGTTGATAATCAGTTGGTAACGAGCCAGAGTTTAAATGAGCTTTTAATGTGCTGATTTTAAAAGGCAGAAGAAAAGATTTTGAGTAAAAGTCAGTCATGAAGTGCAGCAGATTCTGGATTGGTTTGGATCCAGCCGTCAAACAGACCCCACCAACACTCTGAAACTCAACTGTGGTATTAATTACTGTAGATAACTGTAGTCATTTATTTTTTCACGACCGTTTTGTTCTCATTTATGCTTCTATACATTTAAGAATTTGATATTTAAATGACAAAATACAACATTTCAAATATGTCCATCCTGGTTCATAATGTATAATTTTTTGGCATAACATTTCATGAGTTTTATGTATATACACACACTCACACACACACACACACACACACACACACACACACACACACACACACACACACACACACACATGCACACACACATACATATAAACACATACATGCGTGCACACTTACACACACACACACACACACACATATATTTAAACAATTATATTTTTATTTTTACATAGAATGTATATTTTCATATTATAAATAAATATTTAATATTACTTACATGTATTACTAAAAATGTTTTTTTTTTTTTATTGTTTTGAAAAGTTGTTTTAATGTATTTCTTTTACGGTTTTATTTTATGAGTAGACTGAGGTGTTCCGTTACGTTGTCATTTCCAGACTGCCGTGACATCTTGTTACCCATGATGCTCAGGGAGCTGAGCGGGGCGTTGGCTGTGGTGGGGGAGGGAAATCAGGATGAGAAGCGGAACAGCGTTGAACTCCTGAACAACATCCTGGAAGTGCTTAGCCGTAACGATGTGGTAAGAGCCAATCAGAGATCAGCACACTAATTCACCAGCCAATCACAGCAGGAGTCAGTGACGCAGGAAAACTGGAAGGTTTATAGATACGCTCAACCAAGACCATGAGAGATTTCATTCAATTTTATTCAGTACTGGAAAAAAATATTGATAAAAATTGTTAATTTTGCATTTTAGAGTTTTTTGCACAGTAATATTTTTGTGTGTTTTATAGAAAGTGTAGTAAAATATAAAGACATACTTATTAGTATTACTTATTACTTATTAACCACCCAGGTTACCATAGCAACCGCCTAGCAACCACCCAGAACACCCTAGCAACGCCTAGAAACACCTTAGCAACCACTCCAAGTACCTTAGCAACTGCCTAGCAACACCCTAGCAACTGCCTAGCAACACCTTAGCAACCACTCCAAGTACCTTAGCAACTGCCTAGCAACACCCTAGCAGCCACCGAGGTTACCCTAGCAACCAACCAGAACACCCTAGCAACCGCCTAGCAACACCTTAGCAACCACCCAAGTACCTTTACAACTGCCTAGCAACACCTTAGGTAACCACCCAGGTTACCATAGCAACTGCCTAGCAATCACCCAGAACACCCTAGCAACTGCCTAGCAACACCTTAGCAACCACCCCAAGTACCTTAGCAACTGCCTATCAACACCCTAGCAACTACCCACGTTACCATGGCAACCGCCTAGCAACCACCCAGGTTACCATAGCAACCGCCAAGCAACCACCCAGAACACCCTAGCAAACGCCTAGCGACCACCCAGAACACCTTAGCATTTGCCTAGAAACACCCTATCAGCCGAGTTTTGCCACTGCAAGCACCATTCACATTTTCTTCAGGAAATGTACATTCTAGTTTGTGTTGCTATCATACGTTATGATCTAAATTTATGCATAAGTTTGATTATAAGTATATTATGTTACTACTACTGCTAAATAACAGTAATCATTTTATATTTTAATATTATTATTATACTTATTAAATTATTGTTTTGTTATCATACGTTGTGATCTAAATTTATGTATGAGACTTCGACATCAAGCATTCTTTTGCACTCTTTGAATAGGAATTTGGAAGTTTCTGAGGATTCAAATCTTCCAACTTTTCAAGGATTATGATTATGATTATAAAAATGCATCTAATCAAACACACACACACTCACCTCGATGTAAAACTGGAGCGGGTTTTTAATTACTAAAATGACAGCGGATTACACTCGGCTTCTTTGAAGTCTGATGCTCTAATCTCACTTTCCGAAACGGTGATGCATTTAGACACTGAACTTCCTGAACTTCCACTTCCAAAGAAACCGGTGAGACGGAGAGAGATGGAGATAATGAAAGAGGTCAGGACACAGCCGTGTGTTTATCAGCGCTGCCGGGTTTAACCACAACTGTTGCTCCATCTTTCACACAAAAAATCATTTGGGTGTGTGTGTTTACATCAGCACTGGTCCTGCTGCTCTTAGAGGAAAGTTCTGGGTTCAAAACACAGACAGCGCTATGGCATAACTATATGCAAATAAGTTCATTATTTTAAAACAAATATGTATGCAGTAATAGACTTCTGTAGGGTCAGATTTAGAAGTTGAAATGTAAAGCTTAGTACAACACTTGAATTCATCCGCAAATGAATATGAATTAATATATGGTAAGTATTATAAATTGTATGTAATTACTTATCGTTACAATAGGTTTCATTAGTTAAACATTAGTTAATGTATTAACATGAACTAACCATGAGCAATACATTTGTTACAGCATTTACTAATCTTCATTAACGTTAGTTAATAAAAATACAGCATGTTAGTTCACGGTGCATTAACTAATGTTAAGATTTTAATAATGTATTAGTAAATGTTGAAATTAACATTAACAAAGATTAATAAATGCTGTATAAGTGCGCTGCATTATTAATTAGTTGACTAATGTTAACTAATGAACCTTACTGTAAAGTGTTACTGTAATTTCAAGTAATATAAATTTTATTAAAATGTATTTATATTAATATCTTAATATTAAGTATTTATATAAATGTATATAAATATATATATCAATGTATATATATATATATATATATATAACATACTGTACATATACTATCTTAAAATTTATATAAACTTTAAATATTATGTAATTATATATAATTGTAAATATTTACAATTAATATTTAATGTCTTAATTTAAAAAAAATGTATAATTGTCACATAATTATATATGAATATTTGTATCAATATTGCTTACTATTTATAACATAAATATATGTATTCATATTTATATAATTATTTTAAAATATATTTTAATATATTTAAATAGTATATTATATATTTATATATATAATTATATATAATTTGAAATCATTGATATTTAATATTACCATATATTACTACTTAAAATTATGGAATATATAAATAATATATTCATTTTCTTAAATATTTGTAATATGTCTTAATATTGAAAAAAAATTATATGTATTATATATAATTTAAATTATATTTTAAGACATTTTAGTAATATTAAGACAATAATAATACAATTCATGTATTTATTTATTTTACGGGGTTGGCTTTATTCATAAATTTAACAATGCTTTTATAGAGAGGCTTCTAGTTATTCATTTAAGGTTTGATTTATCTCTCTGTATGTCGTCCTTCATTTTCAGCGGTAATCATTCAGTCATGCCACAAGTGCTAAAGAAATACAGCAATGTTCAGCCACAGTGTTTACACTCTTCAGGAAGAACTAGATAGATAATCTTGGATATGTGAAACTGTTTTAACATCGCACTAATGACACACTTCACTTCTAACTTGTATTGAACCCATCAAATTCCTTAAGGATCTGTTTGTGTTTGAGTGCAGAGGAGAGGTGAGCGGGTCAGACCCGTGTGATTATATGATGATCATCCAGATGAGTGACTGATGAAAATGATGGAGTGTTGAAGAAAGAGCAGAATGAAGATGTGACAGGGTCGTGACCTCTCCTGCCTCCTCTCGTTTGCTCCTTTAACAGGATTCTGAGAGCGTTTCACAGTTCAAATAAACAGCGATGAAGAGAGACGTGTGAGGAAGATGCTCTCTCTCTCTTTCTCTCTCAGGGCATGTTTCACGCTGCGGTTTAAATTAAACTCTCAGAGAGGCTTCAAAACGTTATTCACCTCAAATGATTCTTCTAAAAATACAGATGAGAGAACATCTGTGAGAGCATGTGATTGTAGAGTGACACACACACACACACACACACACATTATGGTGATGATGCTGTCTAGGTATTCCTGAGTGTGGATGAGACGCGTTCAGAGCTGTTGTAAAATGCAAAAAAATAAACTGTTTTATTGGAATGTGACAAGTTATGTTGCTTAGCAGCCGTAAACATCCTTCTAATATATACTGATAGAATAATTAAGATAAAAAAAAGTGTCCATGTCATATTTCAACCCCAAATCACAAGACATTATATAAACATATACACTACGGTTCACAACTTTGGGGTCGGTTTTTAAAATGTTTTCGAAAGAAGTCTCTTCTGCTCACCAAGGCTACATTTATAGCCTTCATTTATTTAATCAAAAATACAATAAAACTGCAATATTATTATAATTTGAAATAACTATTTGAATATATTTTAACATTTAATTTATTCTTGTGATCAAAGCTGAATTTTCAGCATCATTACAGGTCACATGATCTTTCAGAAATCATTCTGATATGATGATTTGCGGATCAAGAAACATTTCAGATTATTATCAATGTTGAAAACAGTTGCTTCATATTTTTGTGGAAACCTTGATACAATTCTATCAGGATTCTTTGATTAATAAAAAGTTAAAAAGAACAGCATTTATTTGAAATATAAATATTTTGTAAAATTAAACATGTCCTTACTGTCATTTTTAAACAATTTAATGCATCCTTGCTAAATAAAAGCATTAATTTCTTTGAAAAATAAGTCTTACTGACCCTAAACATTAGATTCTCATTACTGTGATGACTACTTAATCAGCATAACATCAAATACTACCCTGATGTTTATTACTTTACAACTGAAATGTTTATCATTTACACATTACTTTAAAGGTGCCCTAGAATCAAAAATTTAATTTACCTTGGCATAGTTGAATAACAAGAGTTCAGTACATGGAAAAGACATACACTGAGTTTCAAACTCCATTGCTTCCTCCTTCTTATGTAAATCTCATTTGTTTAAAAGACCTCTGAAGAACAGGCGAATCTCAACATAACACCGACTGTTATGTAACAGTCGGGATCATTAATATGTACGTCCCCAATATTTGCATATGCCAGCCCATGTTCAAGGCATTAGACAAGCCAGTATTAATGTCTGGAGCTGCACAGCTGAATCATCAGACTAGGTAAGCAAGCAAGGACAATAACAAAAAATGGCAGCTGGAGCAATAATAACTGACATGATCCATGATAGCATGATATTTTTAGTGATATTTGTAAACTGTCTTTCTAAATGTTTCGTTAGCATGTTGCTAATGTACTGTTAAATGTGGTTAAAGTTACCATCGTTTCTTACTGTATTCACGGAGACAAGAGAGCCGTCGCTATTTTCATTTTTAAACTCTTGCAGTCTGTATAATTCATAAACACAACTTCATTCTTTATAAATCTCTTCAACAGTGTGTAATGTTAGCTTTAGCCACGGAGCACTATCAAACTCATTCAGAATCAAATGTAAACATCCAAATAAATACTGTACTCACATGATCCGATGCATGCATGCAGTATGCATGACGAACATCTTTTAAAGATCCAGTTGAGGGTTATATTAGCTGTGTAAACTTTGTAAATGCACTGAATTATAGTCGAGAGCTTGGGGGGGCAGGGAGCACGAGATTTAAAGGGGCCGCGCGCTGAATCGGTGCATAGATAATGAAGTCCCAAAATAGGCAGTTAAAAAAAATTATTTAAAAAATCTATGGAGTATTTTGAGCTGAAACTTCACAGACACATTCAGGGGACACCTTAGACTTATATTACATCTTTTAAAAACTGGTTCTAGGGCACCTTTAATTAGTATTTGGGGCTAAAGTTGTCATGAAAATACTGATTTAATGCAAAAACTCTAAAACAGACAATATAAACAACTCTAAAATAGACATAACATCAGCAAAAATATAATTTTTCTTTTGATTTTGGGGTGACATATGAGCTGGACAGACATGCTGTTGATGGGTGTCATGAGATTGATGAGTGTGATGTGAGACTGATGAGGGAGCAGTTTTGTGAACAGAGAGAAAGAGAAATGGAAACTGTACCGTATGACAGGCTACAGGTGACATAGATATCTGCGTCCACACACACACACACACACACCCCGCAGGGATTATAGGTGTACATGATTAAGCCGTCATCCACTGACCTCTGAGAAAGAGAGAAACAGATGAGAAAGACTGAGGATAGAGAATGAGAGGCACAGAGAGAGAGAGAGAGAGTGTTTGTGTTGGCAGCCGAAGTGAAGAGCTATTGATGCTGAGAAACACAATATGAAATGAAATGCTCCATGTAGAGATGAACAGATGTTTCTCTCTCTCTCAATCCCTCACTTTATCCGCCTCTGCGTCATGAAATTAGTGAGGGGGTGGTAAACACACACTCACACACGGGTCATTTTCCTGTGATTCTCACAGACAGACAGAAGATGTTTGTCGATGAAGGCTTTTGAACATCCACTTTTACATCACTGATGTCGGATGCTCAGAAACTTAACCTACTCATGAGAAGGAAGCAGAGAGATACTTTTAAACTCATTCAAGTGTTATTTTAGTATTATTTATATACAATTATAGTATTTATTGGTAACACTTTACAATAAGTTTCGTTTGTTAACATTATAAACTACATTAGTTAATTTGAACTAACAATGAACAATACTGGTATAGCATTTATTAATATTAATGTTAATTTCAACATTTACTAATACGTTTTTAAGATCAAATGCTGTATCTCGTTAGTTAATACACTGGTAACATGAATGTGAACATATTATTTAATAATGAATGCTATAAAAATATACTACTCTTTGTTAGTCCATGTTAGTTAATGCATTAACTACTTTAATTTTTAGTTTAAGATTTAGTAATTTTGTTATGTACTTATGTGCATTTTTTATTCATTTTTAACATATTTTTATGTAGCTTTAATTTGTTTTCTTTAATTTATTTATTTGCCAAGGCAACATTTCTATTTTCATTTAAGTTTTTTAAGCTTGATATGTTCATCTAATAATTACTGTATATTTTGTTTTATTTCAGCTTTATTTCAATTACCAAAAATTATTTTCTAATACTTTTAGTCTTAGTTTTAGTTAACAGTAGCTATGTTTCCATCCAAACGTATGTGCAAAATTGGAATATCGCATGAAACATTTAAAAATAAAGCACCATTTCCATCCAGTGTGTTCAAGAGAACAAAATCCTCACTTCCTGGGAAATTGGCACAAAATATCAGTAATAAAAATGGAAGTTGCTGCAATCAGGGAAGAAACTGTGGCTCTTTTTTCCTCCATCATAAATGACTGGAGTCTCAGAGCGGCAGACGAAACACAACAAACGCTGTCATGTTATCTTGCGTTCAGATGCTGGTGTTTGGGAACGCAGTCATGTAAGACGCTTCTGGGAGGGAATTAAACCAAATCATTGAAATTGAAATGCTCAAGCATTTCAGAGCGACCAATCCAACATATGAGATGCTGTGCGATATGATTAGTCCGCTGGTTATCCAATCACATCCTCTGTTGAGGCAAAGTTACGCGAGTTGCGCATCAAGGGATTTATTCGGTAAATGTGTTTCCATCGTACTTTATGTGCATGCTGCTCAGAAATGTGATGTCATGCTGTTACGAGTGACATTTTCCTTTCTTTGGAGTAACAGGCTGAATTGTGCAGCAAAAGATCAGACTTTAAGAGACTCAACATTTTTAAAATGGACTATTTTTGGGCCCAGATGGGTTTTAAACTCTCCGAATTGATTTAAAAACTGAATAAAAAGAAATTAAAGGCCTTTAGTTGACATCATACACACACACACACACACACACACACACTCATCTGGGCCGTTCCAGAGCTCTTCAGTACAATCAATACATTTAAACAATAAATCAGTGTGAAGGAGCCAGAGAGACCAGACCTGCAACTAAAACACAAACACACAGTTCACTCTTCATTTGTAGCATATAGTAAAAAGAAATGGTTGACCAAACAAAAAAATGTGAATTCTGTTATCATTAAATCATTTTGTTTTACGCTGCTCTTTTCTGTGCAAATGGTGACCAGGGGCTGTAAAGGTTCATAAATGAAAACATCACGACAGTAGTCCATGTGACTTATCAGTAATCAACATCTTCTGAATTCTTTATGTGAGAAAGCAACACAAACTTAAATAGCTATTTACTGAAAATTAATCTTGCTTGACAGCCGTGCTCACCATTCACTTTCACTTGTATGGAAAAAGAGCTGCTTATGATGACAGAATTGACATTTTGGCTGAATTATTCCTTTAAAATTTGTAGCTCATAAACAGGAAACACTGAGGTGAGGAACTCAAGAGTGAATCTGTGTGTTTGTTTTTAATTGGGTGACTTAATGAGAAAATCTTTGACCGTTTGGATGCAGTGCGGTTCAGTGCTAGAATACAAATGACGAGCGTTTTTGTCTTTTTCTCTTCCAGGGAGACACATTTCAGCACATTCAGGACATTGTGTCGTCTCTGCTGAGGACGATAAACCGCACAGTCATCACGATGGGCCGAGAACACACTCTCATCGTGAGTTAAAACCTCTACATCCTCTCCATTCCCTTTCCTCTTCCTTGTTTTACGGTTAGTGGTCTTTACTAAGCCGAGTATCGCATTAATATTTCTCATATTTAGAGTCAAGGATGTATAATTTAATATTTTGAGGTTTACTTTTACTTGTGATGCTCTGTTATTATTATTTGTGACCAGACCAGAAACATGTACTGCATTAAAATACACAATTTTATTGACGTCATCTTAAATATCTCAATTACAAACAGGTGGAGGGAGGAATAAGTGCATTGTGGGAAATGTAGTCTTAGACTATCAGAATATTGGCGTATAAAAATACATTGATTATAATATTTGTTATTCTATATATTTGTATATATATATATATATATATATATATATATACTATATATTTTCAAGTCTGGACATGTAGACAGGACAGATACGGAGTGGAAGACGAGTTTGAACATTACATACTCTAGGAAGCAAGAAGTGCTGATCTGTGTGTAAGAAAGTGTGTATCAAACACAGAGAAAAATATATCAGAACAAATCTAAACATTGAAGGTACAATGTCTGTGAGAACACCGAACATTTACACTTTAATTTAGTCTTGTGTGAGTTTGTGAGGAAATCAGCGGCTTCGTCCATGTTGCGTTAATGGGGCGTTCATGTCATGATGAAATTACCATAATTACCAGTTTCCAACTAAAACTTGCTCATGTTTTTGTCAAACCTGTTAATTATAAGTCAAAAACTCTCAATGTAACAAAAACTCTTGACTTCTCCCACTTGACCGATGTGTCGTCATGTAGATACAATCAAAATGGCAGCAGCTTCAATTACAGGCAAATGTTAATGTGCTGCTGTAACTCTAGACAAGACACTGTTTCGCTTGATTTGATATAGACAACGTTAATTGATGCACATTTAAATGTTACTGTCATCATCAATGAAGCTGCGCATGCAGTAGTGTTGGCGCTACACAGCAATTTTGGCATTGAGTGTTGCAATTGAAACAAATATTTTCTGATTCAGTGAAACTTACTCTGAGCAGAATCTCATTTAGTAATTATGGCAATTTCAATGAGACTTGAAGGTAGCAATAAGGGCCGTTCACATACATTTTAAAAAGGGAACCGAACGTGTCTCTCAAAACGCTTTTAAAAATGTAACTTCTTTTAAATTGAAACAGCCTTAAAAATGCATGTTTATGTACATAGACCAACAAAAAATGGTGCAGATGTAAAACGAGAACATGTTCAGCAGGGCTTGACATTAATATGGGTGGATTTCAGCAGTGGTGTGTAACGCAGTCTCTGTGGCGGGTTGAATTTTTTATGTAATATATACATTTTTCAATCAGTCTTTTAAAAAGGCATCTAAAATACTAAACCAAGTCGAATGTAGTGTTGTCAAAAATATTGATTTTTCGATATATATCAATACTTAAATATCTGAAACGCTTCCAATACTCATTTTCCTCTGAATAGATACACTTTCGTACGCTCTCTCATCTCTCCGACAGTGAGTTTGACACACAAACGCACCTCTCCTCACTCAGTCCTTTCATTTGCTCCAGATGAATATTGTTGGTGTTTCAGGGCTTGAATTTCATCATGGGGTTGCGCAAATTGCGCATAATTTTACTCATTCCCGCAGATTTTGTGCTCACACCCAAAGTGTGCATGCATAAAGCTGCCTCTCGGTACTAAATTGAGTTCTTTTTCGCTGCTTATTGTGCTTAAACAGTCAAATAGACAAAATTGTCAAAATGCTGGTCTTGGTGAGTATTCACATAAACACATTCAGTTATGTCTGAAGTGATCGTAAACAGTTGAGAAAGAAAACACGTGTGTAACAGTATAATGGATCCGTGCTTCAGAGCTTAAAGTGACAGCAGCCTAATATAGAGTACCTGCTGCCAAATTATGAGATTATAATAAAAATATCCATATGTCAGTTTTTCCCCATGGTACTGATGTCAAAATTAGGGCCAGTGAAAATGCTGATTGGCTAGTAATTTTGGAAAATCACTAGATATAGTGGCTGGTAAGCAAAAACGTTAATGTCAAGCCCTGGTGTTCAGTATGAACAGCCCCTTTAGTCACACTTTCTCTCCTGCTTTTGCTTCTAGAATCACATCGTAACATCGGAATTTTAGAACTTTTGGAATTCTGAACTACAGTATTGGAAACATTTAAACTCTGTTCCGAAACCTGCGGTCTACACAGGCAGCATTTTTACTGAAATACAGCCTCATAAGAGACTGATTGATTCCAATAGAGTATTTCATTAAGCAGATGTCAGTATTGATAAGTGTTACAACTCGGATGCTTATTCTTGTCACGATGCATTCTGCAATTGCCTGTTCCGTTGAGGATATATGCATCTTATAAGATGGCCTTCGTGTCTGGAGCTCAACTACCGGTTACTTAAAATGCTGTGTAGGTAGGCAGATGACTAGGTTTGGGAACAGAGCTTTAGACATTCATTAGTCGGGGACGAAAGCCATCTGCACACAAAGGTCAGAGAATGGTGACGAGGAGATGAGACGGAGAATCTCCATCGGGGTAACGCTCTGTCCATCAGCGTAAAGAGGGATATCGACTCCGTCAGACACTATGAAGGGGATTTATTGACTGGTTAGACGCGAGGTCTTGTGGGTCTCCTTGGATTTTAAATTGTCCTCAAGTTTTCAGGATGTCAGATGAGCTTTTGGTTCAGCCTTGGCTTTGCAAAGTTCATCGCGCTGTAACGATTATTTCAAGGTATAATCCGTTCAGTAAGAGCAAATCCTTTATCCTGCGTCATAAAGTTGTTTTTTGGAAGCTGGAATGTATTCATATGTCCAGTCAAGTGTTTGGCTCTCCATGACAGCAGCGACGCTGGTGGAATTTTCCATAAAAGGTCTCAATGGTTTTCTATAGCCACCAGAAACACTTCTTTCGCAGTTTCTTGACGCGGCTCTTGGTTGGTGGGCGTATGTGGGCGGGTTTTGGGATGGGGGCGGGAACATCGTACTCTGCTTCATCCAAGGCTTCCAGAATGTTTTGAAATCGTCCCTCTTGCACACGGAAGTCGTGCTCCACGCTAAAAAGACAGATAATATGATTAAATGAAATATTTAAAATTAAAAATGATTAATTCTGCAATGAGAGATGCACCCATTACATCAACCTTTATCTTTATTGATTACTAAACGGTATATTCTACAAAGAAAAATGTGGAAAATGTATACATTTCAACAGCAAAGTTTTACGTTTCAACAAAAGATCAAAAAGACCAACTTTTTTTTTTTTCTCTCTTTGGGAGAACATGCACTGATGAATAATTCAGAAAAAGACTGGAAACCTTTGTTGTTTTTTGTTAAATGAATATAATTTTAATGTTTTTTATTCCTTCTGGTCTTATTGTGAATGATTCATCTGTGCTTGTTATTCTAAATGAAATAATATTTGTCTTGTTTTTTTGTTTTTTTTTTCCTAATGTAATTTGTTTGTAAGTTTGTTTGTAAGCACCGAAACAACTTTTGGTTGATGTAATCAAGGCTGTGTGGACTGAGAAAAATAATATATTTCTCACAATCCAATCATATCACATCACATTATTTCC
Organism: Megalobrama amblycephala; assembly: GCF_018812025.1. NCBI lineage: Eukaryota > Metazoa > Chordata > Actinopteri > Cypriniformes > Xenocyprididae > Megalobrama > Megalobrama amblycephala. The sequence continues at coordinate 16,056,858 of NC_063047.1, read as the reverse complement.
CACTCAGAAATGCATCAGAATTAAACAAGTTTTTTTTTTAAGATTATAATAATGTATGTTTGTTGCAAATATATAGGATACATTAAAATTGGGCTTTTGATGTAATTACAAAAGAAATGGATACATCTTTTTTTTTTTTTTTGTGAATGAAGAGTGTGATTGATGAAAGAGAGAACGGAAAACAAAAACACTTTTCATCATCTGTAATGACACATTGTTTGTCATGACATAGAAATGAACATTAGGACAATATGACATGTCAAAATAACAAACAAAACTAAAGACAAACCTACAGAGAAACATTCTTCAATCTCTCTCTTTCTGTGTTTCTTACTCTCTTTTCTTCTGCTCAGTCCATCATTCATCTCACTTTCTTAGAAGTTTCACAGCACAGCAGACGGGTTCAGGAAGTAAAAATTCATTTTCATTCTCATTCTTTTTTTCTTTTTTTTCCCATAGAGAGATTGATTTTTAATGATAATGTATAAACCTTTCAGGAAACACTGACTTTGAGCTCTGAAGTTAAGTCACTGCAGCTGCAGTTTTGTTTGAAATCATGTTAATAGCCAAATCCAGATCCACCATTTAAAGAAGTTTCTGTTACCATGAAAATAATGACTACTTACACACCGTAAAGAAGTCTCTTCTGCTTATTTTATCAAAAATACAGTAAAAACAGTCATATTGTGAAATATTTTTACAGTTTAGTCCTTGCTGAATAAAAGTATTAATTTCTTTCAAAAACAAACAAACAAACAGAAACAATCTTGCTGACTTCAGACTTTAATTTGGCCTTAAATGGTAGTGACTATTTGTGCATACCTAAATAATTTGCATATACATTGTTTTTAAATTTATAATTCACACAAATTATGCCAATATTGTGCCATAGTGTTTGATGGGATTGCGTCATTTGCAGTGTTTCTTGTACTGTCGTCATCTTTGCAATTTTCAAATACTTTTTTGTTTTTAAAATTAAAGTTTGTAATATTTTTGCTTCATCTCAGAGCTGGTTGGTTCAGGTCGAGGATTAAAACTCTTTATAATGAGTTTTTTTTTTTTTTTTAAATCTCAAAGTAGAAATGAATGAAACAAATTAGTGATCGACCGATATTGATTTTTTATAACCGATACCGATTATTTGCATGTTTATGTACCTGATAACCGATATGCAGAACCGATATTTATTTACTGTTATACTTCTGTTTTTGACAATTATTACAACACAAATGAGCTGAACAAACATTTTATTTATAACAATCACTCCCTCCTTGCATAAAAAAAAAAAAAAAACTTTATATTTATTAACTAAATAATGGTTATGTAGTAAATCAAATGATTATATAATCTAGGGTGTTTAAACGAGATAATCTTGTCAAAAATGTCATGCAGTGGCCGTGCTTGAGGCTTCCTGATCATCAACCCATTCAGGTGCTGAGCAATATGAACGAACTTTTTTTTCCGAGACTATATAAAGTTAAACAGCACTTGTCAGTTGGCGTTTTATGATCTAAATTTAATCTAACGTTAAATCATGAAATGCCAACTGACAAAGTGCTGTTTGACTATAACTTAATCAACCGCGATCGCGCATGGAGATAATAAATAATTAATTTCCACAAAGCGGTAGGCTATATTTATATGTGTATTAGCGAAATAATTGTTATGTAGTAAATGATAATATAATCTAGGGTGTTTAAACAAGATAATATTGTCAAAAGTTTCATTCAGTGGCCGTGCTTAAGCCTCCTGATCATCCTTCAGTTGCTAAGCAATATGAACGAACTTTTTCTTCTAGACTAATGGTGAGCAAATACAACAGATAGAGAATTAAATTCAGCGCTTTTATTTTCAACATGCACTCATTCATGTCTGTTTTATTTAATTCATGTAAAGTTACGTCTTTATTGGGGCAGGACATGACGAATTACACTACGTGACTCAATGAGTTCGTCTCAATTGTTTAGAAACAAGCTGCATAAATTAACTATATCAGGAATTTATGTCTCAGATCTCATTTGTGCATGTCTGTTATGTTAAATAAAGTTGATTCATTAAAGCAAACCAAGTAGAACATATACTTTACCTGTGCACTGAGTTGTTGTTGACAAAACGGCCACAAGATGGCGCCGTAAATCGGCGAATCCGATATTACAAAACCGATATCCGATTATGGAAAAATGCTTAAATATCGGGAAAAATATCGGTAAACAGATACATCGGTCGATCACTAAAACAAATACTTTTGGAGCCAAGGCCGCTGACACAAACTATTATCACAACAGCATCATACACACAGAGATTTTGACCATTTCATCTGCCTGCAATCTAACATCACGAGGAGGATGTGTGTGTGTGTGTGTGTGTGTGTGTGTGTGTGTGTGTTTGTGTGTGTGTGTGTGTGTGTGTGTGTGTGTGTGAGGGGTTATGCCCTCTATTTACAGTATAGCCACAGTCCTGCCTGCAATTTCCCAGCTACTAAGGGAGTCGAGAGAAAGAGAGAAAAGAATGGGTGTGATGAGCAAAAAACGAGAGGTAAAAGGATGAGAGAATAATACAGAGCGATAGAGAATGTATTGAAGGTTAACAAACACCATAATGAGGGACAGAGATAAATGAAGCATGTTCAACAACAGCTTTTTATAGAGCCTAGTGAACACTGTATGGAAAATACACCCGTCCCGCATCGATTGTGCTATTGCTTTTCTTTTCTAAATCATTGTATTATTTGCACACCAAATTGCTTTTGTCCTTCTTTCCCTTTTTGCCTTTATTGCATCTGTGTAACCATCTCTAGCTGCATTTTATAATGCAGAGATTGTGTGCGATGAATGTTGATGCTCAGCTGATAGTAAAGAGAAACTATTCTGCTTTTTTACATGTTCATCTTTCTTTAGTGTGTAATGTTGCTGTTTGAGCATGAAAAAGGTCTGCAAAATCCCTCCAGCAGGAGTTCTTCTCTATATCAGTGTCACTGTTTCTGAACTCCCTGAAACGCCCCCATTGTAGTCTTGAGTTTTCTTCCGGGAACGAACACGTCACAGTATTCCTCATTTAAATAATTCTGGTTGAGTTAGTTAGTAGTGTGTTGAACTGGCGGTTATGGTAAGGGGCGGGACATTTCCCAAACACGCTGGAAGCGCTTGACCAATCACAACACACTGGTCCAGCTGACCAATCAGAGCACATTGTGCTTTTCAGAAGGAGGGGCTTCATAGAGACAGGAACTAAACAGAGCGTTACTGACAGACTGGGAAGAGAGGAGCTGCAACAATGGAGAATATGGGGAAAATAATGTGTTTTTTGAACATTCAAGCATGAAAACCTATTCTAGTAGAGCCCAAAAACAATATCAAGACTTTGAAAAAGGACATAATAGGTCCCCAATAAACATGATGCTCAGAAGCAAAGCATCTGAGATGCAGCATTTTACATGCAGAGCTCAAGCCTAAATCTCAAACTTTCCTTTTGCCATCATGCAGGCGCTTCTGTTTTCTTCAGGAAATGCAAATCTAGTTATTTCTGTATTGCATTTGAAACTCGACAGTTTTTGCCGGCTGTAAATCTGTTTTTCAGTGTTGCTGTCATTTCAGAGGGCGTCATTTGTCACTAGAAATTGCTAGGTGATGTCTCTCATTTGCATATCCAGATGACGCATTTACATGTATATGATTGTTGCACCGTGCAAATTCATCTTCACTGAGGTTTTTTTTTTTTTTTTTTTTTTTTTTTTTTCCCAGTGTAATTGATTATGCCTTTTTTGTCATCAGTAGTGTTTGCATTACTATTGTTGTTGCTCAGACTTTGTGTTTGTGGTTTAAAGAGACCTTTAACCCTAAATTTTTAACTTTGTTGCATAACGTTTGTGCTAAAGACATGAATGATTCATAAAGAGGATCATAGACTCTTTTGACTCGGGCTAGTAACCACTGAGCAACCACCTGAGGTTTGCATGGGGAAAGGAAATGTTTGACTTCAGAGGAGTGCACATTTCTGTATTTTAAGGAGCACTATAACCAAGCCCATCTCGACTTTCCTGTGTCCCTAGAGAACGAAGGCACCAAGACAGAGAGATTAAGGAAGAAAGAGAGAGATAAAGAATTATGAAAGCAGAATTTGTGATGAACGGATCTTTTGAGGGAAGAGCGTTCACTCAGTCAGAAAGCTCAAAGCTGGAGTCTGCACTTTCAGATGGGGAAAAATCTTAATCATCAATATTATCTTCCAGAAATCATGAGTCAAAGGATATCTAGCACTATAAATCACACAGCTTGCATGAGTGCAAAGCAAACCCAGAGGAACTGTTTTTTTTTTTTTGCTCAGATGTTACTTTTTTGCTGCAGATTTTTAAAGACCTTAAAATCCAGAGTCCATTTCTATTAGCTTTGAGCTCATCTATATGCTGGTGTACTCCTAAAAGTTGACAAAAGTACACACGTTCAAAATTTACAGTCTTTCTCTTCTGGGAAAATGAGTACTGAAGACTAGAAGAAACAAATCTTTACCGTTGTTGTCAGACTTTAGTGCTAATTTGAATGTTATTGAAGCATAATCCCAACTATATCAGACCGATATAGTTATCAGACCGATAGCAGGTGTACCTCTGTGCTTTTTACTAATGGACAAGATGACCAATGAGTGAACTGACTTGCCTGTGTCTGACACCTTTGCTACAAAAGTAGTTTCTCTTGGTGGGATAATAATTACATTTATTTATTGAATGACTGAATGAATGAATGAATGCATGAACAAATACATGCATAATTGAATAAATGTATACATTTAAAAAAGAATGAACGTATGAATGAAAGAATGCCTGAACCAATACATGCATAATTGAATGAATGTATAAATTTATAAATGAATTAACGTATGAATGAATGAATGAATGAATGCATAAACGAATTAATAAATGCATGAAAGAATGGATGAATGAATGAAATGAATGGATGGATGAATGAACAAATGAATGGATGGATTAATGAACAAATGAATGCATGAATGAATGAATGCATGCATGAATGAACGAACGAATAGATGGATTAATGAACAAATGAATGCATAAATGAATGAATGCATGCATGAATGAAAGAAAGAAGGAATGAACAAATGAATTTATGCATGAACGAATACATGCATGAATGAATGAATAAATGAATGGATGAACGAACGGACGAACGATTGAATGAATGAATAAATGTATGCATGAACGAATACATGCTTAAATGCATGAATGAATGAATGAATGAATAAATGAATGGATGAATGAACGAATGAATGAATAAATGTATGCATGAACGAATACATGATTAAATGCATGAATGAATGAACGAATGAATGAATGAATGAATGAATGGATGGATGGATGAAAAAATGAATGAATGCACGAATGAATGAATGCATGGACTCATGAATGAATGAAAGAATGAACGAACGAACGAATGAATGAATGAATGAATGAATGAATGAAAAAATGAATGAATGCATGAATGAATGAATGCATGGACTCATGAATGAATGAATGAATGAACAAATTAATGGATGCATGCACGAATTAATGAATGCATGGACACATGAATGAATGAATGAATGAATGAATGAATGAATGAATGAATGGATGAACGAATGAATGAATGAATGAATGAATGAACAGATGAATGAATGAATGAATGAATGAATGAATGAACAAACAAACAAACAAACGAATGAATGCATGGACACATGAATTAATTAATGAATGTATGTGTGAACAAATCAATGAATGCTTGAATAAATGAATGAATGCATGAACACATGAATAAATGAATGCATGAATGAACAAATTAAAGAACTTTGTCAAGTCTACTGTCTACTTTCACATGAGTTGCTGCCTATGTAGGGTCACTTTAGTTGGTATGTTGTCTATGTAGACAAAGAAGCTCAATAGCAATTGGAACAGAACCTGTGTGTGTGTGTGTGTGTGTGTGTGTGTGTGTGTGTGTGTGTGTGTGTGTGTGTGTGTGTTCATGGCTTTTCTCTTGCTGTATTGTCATGAGATTAAACTTCAATAGGAAATCCATCTCTCTTAATTGATTCCAGAGGCTTTACCTCAGTGTGAGTGCTGGAAACATGCATTAGTGTGCGATTAGCTCTTCATAGTACGGGAATAATGATCCTGTTTATCCCAACAGGAAAAAAGAGGAAGGGAGATAAAAGAGCTGAGGGAATTTCATACACGTTCACTAGCTGTTCGTGTGTGTGTTTGTGAGACTGGAGGGATATCTCAAGGTTCAGAGTTTTCTCTGGTTTTATGATATGTGTTTGTGTGTGTGTGTGTGTGTGTGTGTGTGTGTCTGTCTGTCTGTCCCTCAAGGCTTCATTATGGTTGAATGGGAGTTTGAGCTCTCTGTCCCTCGATTAACAAACTTACAAACCAGCTAACTCTAACAAATACATCACACACACTCACATCCATTTTAACTGCTTATTTAAAGATTTTTACTTTTTGTTTTTTTTTGTTTTTTGAAGACAGTGCACCCCTAACTATGATAAATAGTAATAATAATGCTTGATTTAGCAAGCAGTACTAATTAGGACTAACACAATCTGTTTCTTCATAGAGTAGATGCTCGTGTGTTTCTGGTGGCCGTCGGATGTTTTGATCTGCTGTAGGATATTGATGCAACTCTTAAATCATCCTCATGGTCTCCTGGTGCATTTCTGTCTGTTTCTGCCCCCCAGAAGAGACATAACTCAGATGTGGCTCTGTGCACGATTTATAATACTTTAAATGGGTCATAGGAAATAGGATTTTTTTTTTTTTTTTGCTCTAAAGAGTTTTAACCCTGTATAACCTACTGTATCATATTTAATACGCAAGTTCCAAGGCATCTAAATTATTGACATCTGCTACAATGCCTTCTGTCATCTGCTTGATAGTTTATGCTTTTCTATCAAGTAAAAGGCCTTTTAGTATAATTGTACAAACGTCCTCTTTAGCTCGTGGTTCACGTGTCTCTGATGGAGCAATTTCTGGGCTAATTTTTTAAATTTTCATCTACAGTATGTACATATGCATCAGATTGATGTTGCCTTTCATCTCTCTAGTGTTGCGTTTTCAACATGACTTCAAGATAAAAATAGACCATGTTCTGCTCTATTCAGGTCTGATTGGTCTGTCCTGTGTGACACCAGCTAATGCTCTCTGTGCAGTGTTGAGCGCTGTTGCTGAAAGTCTGAGAGTAAAGTGTTGACGTGAGTTTTGGTCAGCCTCTAAACAACTTAATAGCAAAATTAAATCACAAAATTAAAAAAGAGGCTCCATTTTGACATGTTTGCATGGACTTTGATTTGTGTGAAATGCTTTGATGTTAAAAAAGGCATGCAATGAATGTGTTGTCATGTTTGAACGTTATGTCACTTCCCATTGTTAATGTGAAGTGTAGCCAATCACAACAGAGGTCATTTACATATAGTACAGCAGCAAAATCAGCCTGATTATTATTTGTAAAAGTCAGACAGGGAGGAAAATGGTCATAAAAGGCTAAATTACGACATGATAGACATACGTGGGCTGCTATGGTAATGTTTACCTGTATATAATGCAGGCTGTTTTCTGGCAGGTTGAGCAGTTGTTGATGTCCTGACCTGTTCTATACGAACAACGCCTGAAAAAACAAGAAAGTCTGAAGACCTGCACATACACACACAGACGCTTTGAGCATGTGATTCACACTCACAGAACATTGAATTAGAGGTCTGTGCTTTCCCATCCTGCTTCCACCCACAATGATTTTCATCCTACATGTCTGCATTTTCAAGGAAGTGCACTATATATATATATATATATATATATATATATATATATATATATATATATATATATATATATATATATGTATATTAAACATATACATAATAAAAACTGAGAACAATGTCATTAATAGCCATAAAATAAGTAAATTAGCCAATTTTCTTTAAATTAGGGATTGCAGAAATGAGTACACCCTAGATTTAATTCAACAAACGTATATCACTTAGTATGCCCTCCATAATTTTGAACATACTGCTCTGACACTTCTTGGAACGTGTACAAGTTCATGACAAATTGTCACATCTGTCCTGTTTAACTCCTGGATGATGAGCTCCTTAAATGCCCTGATCTTTAACGGGGAGTGTTGCTCAACTCGTCTCTACAGAATCCCCCATGGGTGCTCAAGAGTGTTAAGATTGAGTGCAATACATGCCCACAGAAGGTTTTTCACCTTGGGAGAATGCATACCCTCATTGTGATGTTGAAAAAATGCCCAACAATGCAGGGAATGAGGAAAGGGTAACATCTTCTGTTTCAAGTTTATGTATTAAATTACACAGTGGTGTGGGAATTCATGACAGCATTGATAAAGCACAACTCCCTCACACCTTCAGCACTCATACATCCCTATATAAGATATTTACCTCTGAACTTTACTGTGGGAACCAGGCACTTCTCACTGTACTCCTCCTCTAGCAACACCAGAACATTTTGGATGCTGTTAGAAACACTCACTCTTTTCATAGCTTTTGCTGGCTCTGAGACACTCGCTTGGTATTTCTCCTGCTCTTTGTCTAGCAAAAAATCCCTCATCACTAAATGAAAGCTTAAAATGATGGCCTGATTATTTCAGGGGCCTTGTCACAAGTCCAATGTTTTTGAGTTTCTGTGTTACTTTTGCTATATTTTCACACTTAAAACAATGATTTGGTAATCCTCTTGTACCACTGTCCTATTTTGTGCTAAGAAATAAGTCTCCTGACGATTCTCTCCCAAGTGGTTCCATTGCTGTCAGCATTAAGTCTGAGAATGATTCAGTGGGCTATATAACACTTTTAATTGTCAAGAAATTACTTCTCTTTAAATGTTTTGGTTCAACATACGTACCTGTTGATCAAACATTGCCTTAAACTTACACCAGAAAATGTTTTATTTCGTTTTATTTAGTAACTTTTAGGAGCGTGTACTCATTTGTACTCATTACACAACATTTTAACACCTTGATAAGAAAATCTTATTTTCCTGAATAATTTTGACATGCTTCTTTGGTAATTGATTAAGCAGACTTGCTGGAACATTATCTCTCTCTAAAGAACCCTAACATGTCTTCTAAGCAACTGCTGTAATTGCTGACTTTCAGAAGTTTATGAGGGGGTGTACTCATTTATGCTGTGCACTGTATATACATACATTATGATAATAATTAATATTTTTGTGGAAACTTTTATATACTACCATTCAAAACTTTGGGGTAAAAAGATATATATATATATATATATATATATATATTAAAAAAAAAAAAGAAATTAACTTTTTTTCAGCAAGGATGCATTTAATTGATCAAAAGTGACAGTAAATACACTTATAATGTTGCAAAAGATTTCTGTTTCAAATGCTGTTCCTTTGAACTTTCTGTTTACCAAAGAATATATATATGGCTTCCGAGCCCGCATACTCTACTTGTGTAGAGTTTTTCTACAACTCAGAAATTTACTCCTGCGTCACAACAAATAAAATCAAGGCCAGCAGGAATCCCACAGGCATACAGACCTCTATTGAATGTCCTTGAATATGTAATGAATATGAACACTTTAAAACATACAACACAGTCAGTTTCCTGATCGATTCTGGCAGATCTGAGCTTTCAATCAGAGCAGAGTTCTGACGAAACTGTGTGTATGTGGATGGAGGATAAAAAAGGGAGGCAAACTTTTAAGAGATTAAGAGAAAGAGTGTAAATGCGTTAGGAGGTGCAACGGTGAAGATGAGACAGAAAATAAGACATCAAATACGAGAGAAAGAGTGTAGAGAGAGCGGTAGGGGGTCGATGTTCCATTGATGATCGAGATTCCCGAGGTGTTGCCTCAGGATAAATCAGTTACCAGGGGAATTATGGGATGATGGATGTGTGAAATCACAAATCAAACACGCTTTCATGAACTCCCAAGCCTTAATCTCTCGCTCTCGCTCACCCTTCGCTCATTGCCTTGTTCCTCTCCAGATCCTGGATGACATTGAGAAGAACTTTGATCTTTTCCTGATTATACAGCAGGTTTTCCTCTACATTCTGCAGCAGTCCGTGTAGAACACCAGGTGCCCCGTTGCATTGTGGGATCTCATCTGTTGGCGGTGGGTGGGTGTCTTTAGAGTCCGTTTCTGTCTCTGTTTTAGGTTCTGAGGGAGGGGGTGGGGTTTGTGGTTTAGGTTCCACCCTTGAGCCAATCAGAAACTCTGGAGGCGCTGGTTTAGATTTGACCTGCACCTGAGAGGCTTTCTTGGGTGGAAGAGTGGGCGTGGCTTGTGACTCACAGCCAATCGTTTTAGACGTGGCGGATACGGATGTGTGCGTTTGCGTAGTCACGCACTTGTCCTTAGTCTTTTGCGATGCGTGTTGTGTGGTTGATTCTGTTTTGGCTGTGTGTGTGACTTGTGTTTGCGTGTGTTGCGTTTTGTGCTTCGTCGAGTCATTTTTAGGTTTTTCAGACTGCGTCGATGCCTCTGTTTTTGCTAGTGCGTCTTTTTTGTTGGATTGCGAGGGGGTGGAGCATGTTGTCGCGTTTTGCGTGTGCGTTATGTTATTGGGAATTTGGGCGTACGTTGGTTGCGCCACTGTTGAGTTTTGTTTCTGCAGCCGAGGTGAACAGCATTTCCTCGGCGGCATCGGAAGCGTCATGCTCGCTTGAACCTGACTGGCGGCTCGTTTGCGACAAGCTGGTGCCATGCAAGGCGGGGCTTGAGACTGTCTCCGCCCACAGCTGGCGCACAGTTTGGGCGACGACGTCATCATCCGGCATGGCCGAGGGGGCGTGGCGTACGAGCCGACGCTTCCGCAGTGCAAGGACGGCCTGGACGCTTCCCCTTTCAGTGATTGACCCCGCCTACAATCACGTGTTATTGTTTGACTCTGCCGTCTCGCTTCTTCAGACTCCGCCCCCTCGCTACAAACTCCGCCCACCACCTCGGATGCAACAACACTTCCGTTAACATACCGAGGGGTTCGTTTTAAGCTCCCTCTCAGTCCTGTTTGGTTCGGATTGACTTTGCCGGTGTTGATTTGACAGTACACCTCGCTCTCCTGGGACGCCCGGTCTGGTCCATTCCTGGAAGCCGCATTGACGACATGCCTGCCGTTGACCTCACAACGCCTCATCCGGTCCAGCGACATGGTTTCCGCAGTCGGTCCATTGGCCGTACTGACCGCTTGCGTCCTCCTCTTTAATGACGGAAGCGAGCGGAGGCCCGGCGATGTTTGGACGCCAACGCTGCACAGAGGACCCCATTTCTGAGACAGCATGGCCCGCCCACCAGCAAGAGGCACCTCCAGCGCCGGCACAGCATTGGATGCATCAGCCGCCCGTCGGCCCATGACCTTTGCTGATTGGCTCAGCCCCCTGAGGAGGAGCTGGAGGGGGTGTGGCCTTCGTTTCTAAGCATACTATCTAAAACATAGGTAATTATTCCACGGTGTATTTCGGGAAATAATATTCCACAGTGTTCGCATTGGTCAGAAATCCATTTTCAGATCAGATCTGGGTCACCATTGGCTTGCTGTGAATCCAGTGTCACTTTGCTTCTTTTTGTCTTGTTTACCTGTCTGAGAAAGAAGAAATATGTGTGTAAAAGACATTAGAATGATTGTGCATGTGCTCAAGCTACACTTTGGAGCTGCAGTAACAAAAAGAAGCTAATTACTTTGAAACTACTTAAGAGGGTGTTTTCAGATTATATCATTTTTTATTCTGTGTAGGATTTATCTCACAAAAACAATGAGGATCTCAGTTAGGTTGGCGATGTTAAAGGTGCACTCAGTAATTATTTGACTCTATTGCACACAAAATAAATCCTGGTTAAGGCTAACTGTAAAGACTTTTTTTCAATTGCATCGGTAAATTGAGTTTTTGTGTGGTGCTGCATCCATGTAGTTTCAGTGCATGTCCAGGTCATATCGTCTAATGCAACATTAGCAAAATATTATTGAGTGCATCTTTTTACAGCACTTAAACACATATATAATTGAGTTTAAAACAACTATATTGTATTGAAAGGTAACACAAAATGAATCAGTGAATTGATTTTGGAGTCAGTTCATTTAAATCAACCATCCAAATGAACCAATTCACTAAAATGAATCAAGCTTTGCAATGCAAATTGCATTTGCATTCATGGAGGATGAAACCTGCAAAATTAAAAACAAGATAAAGAAATGAAGAAATGCAAATGATAAATAAATGATCCATATAGTTCATGAATTTATACATTTCATAAAATTACGTTTATTTTATTTACTAATGTATTAATGATTTATTGCATTTATTTATTTTAGTGCTGTCAAATGATTAAACACGATTAATCACATCCAAAATAAAAGTTTGCACACACATGTATATATTCAACAAAAATATATTATATTTATATACTGTATAAAATATTTATATTTATATATAATATAAATATAAATATATAAATATACATGTAAATATTTCTTAAATTATTACATGTATGTGTGTTTATTTATACATATTCATAATAAATTTACACAGTACACACATGTATATTACGTAAACACAAACTTTTATTTTGGATGTGATTAATCGTTTGACAGCACTAATTTATTTCTGTATTTATTTATACATATTTATGAAAATGTATATGTAGTTTTGCTCTCCTCCCATAGATTATTGCCTGAGTTCGCCTGACTGTAAAGCTGTGTGTGCAATACAACATGTGACAAAAAACATGTAGATTGTTACGATACTTGATGGAAGGAGTAGCTTGTTACTTAAAAAGCTGATCGTTTTTGTAAACCGCTAAACTTCAGAAAAGTTAGAAGCATCACAACTTTTAGTTAGTTTCTCCCCAACACTGTGCAAGTTTGTGTCTGTAATCAAGAATGCTAGTCAAGTGAAGAAACCAGAGAGACGCTTTTAAAGTTCACGTCCGTCTTATGCTCAGAGACGCCAGTAACCCCAACACGACTATTACGAATATTAATGAGGGTTAACAAAATCCCCCATATGTCACGTCCAGCTGATTAAAGTCTCTCTCTGTCTCACTACTTTTCTTCCTGAAGGGCCTATTATTATCACTTTATTCCTCTGTAATCTCCTCCTCCTCTTAAGTGTGTCTCTGATTCCACGAACATTAAGATGGGAGTGTTCGCCCTCCCTTCTTTTGCTCTTTGATAAGCTCTCTGTGTGTCTTGTAGTTCATATCTTGTTTTCTGTTAAGCTTCTTTTCTTTTATGAGACCGACTCAAAGCTGTGCGTCTCATCTGACCCGAACACTCTGTGTGTGTGTGTGTGTGTGTTTGTGTGTGTGTGTGTGTGTGTGTGTGTTACTGACATTTCCACAAATAGGGTACAAAATAAGGCTTAAAACACTTTTCTTTCTTCATGTTCAGCAAATGTTCAGTGAAAGGAAGTTCTTGGCCTTCAGTGTTGGTCATTCACCTTTGGAGGTTTTATTATCAAAAGGTGTTTTATTTTATATATGTTTGACACTTGTCCAACCCTTTAGCAAACTTTGGAACATGTCTAAATTGAGTTTTAAACTCTGATTTGTGTGATTTCTTTATTTTCTATCACTAAAAATATTTTAAAAATCATTCAAATAATTTTTTTTATCATTAAAAAAATTATAACAATACAAAATAAGAACAAATGAATACAATTCAGAATATTGGGGTTTATTGATTTTACAATAACTGTGATAACATTGTTGGTTGAGCTTGAAAGCGTCTACACGTTTGTGCTAAAACTGAGAAAAAAGCAAGAATTAAATAACATTTTGGTTAACTTTACTTGAAGAAAATTGTTATAAAAAAAAAAAATTGTTCTACAACATAAATTACTCAAATTCAGACCTCTAATGTAAATTTTAAAACCACTGTGCTTTCAAAAATAAGTTTACCACATCAGAACTAAAGCAATAAGGATGTGTATTTATGTGCATAATTAATCAGACAACTATTGAAATTATATGTACATTATGTTTTATAAAAAATGTGGAAGTCTCTTGAAATAATGTTAACCACAGACCTTATTTGACTTATTTAAAAGTTACTCATAAAACCTAAATCGCTTATGAAAACCCATTAGAAATAGATTAGTTAGAGGAGGGACAGGCCAAAATACACATTTGATGCATTTAAAATGACCTAGTTTTCATGCTAGGTTAATTTTTAGGATAGATAATAGTTTATAGATCAAAGAGCATAGGATTTGTCCCTTAATCATAGTGGAAACTGTGTGTGTGTGTGCGTGTGTGTGTGTGTGTGTGTGCGCGCTTGTTTAGCTAAACTTGTGAGGGCCAAAAGTCCTCTTATATATAGTAAAATATCATGACAACCGACTAGTGTGAACATTTTACAGGCTTATAAATTAACCAAATCATGTTTAAATCTAGTGTTTTGCACATGTTTCTGTGAAGGTTTGTTTAGGGTTTGGGTTAGGAGATAGAAAATATTATTAACCTGATAGAAATACAAAGGAATTCTATGAGATGAGCTCACTAATATAGACAAATGTGTGTGTGTGTGTGTGTGTGTGTGTGTGTGTGTGTGTGTGTGTGTGTGTGTGTGTGTGTGTGTGATGTTGGTTGAAAATGCTAATGACCCCCATTAGCCTCTACAGATTAACATTATCATACAACACTACTCGCTTATTTCATGCACACACAACAGGCCTAATGAGGAACAAGTTGTGTGTGTGTGTGTGTGTGTGTGTGTGTGTGTGTGTGTGTGTGTGTGTGTGTGTGTTCAATTAGGAAAGTCTGGAATATTTAACGGAATATTTGCAGTTCTTACGAACACCCAGCATTTACGTTCATTAGGCATCCAAAGCCAAATCTCCTCCTCTCGTCTTTCATGTCTGCTGTCTCTGAATCCTCCGGAGAGGGAATGTGGGTTTCAGGACGGCTGTTTGCTCTGTGATGTGTTTACAAGAATTTAGATTCATTAATCTGGTGGATTTGACACATTTTGACCTTGAAATGGATCCGTTTAAAGTACTGTGGTAAAACAATGCTGTGGTTTTGCATTTATTAACAAAAAAATACTAAAGAGTTCTGTATACTATATAGTATACCATGAGTTGGACATACCAAAATAAATGCTTAAAAATCCAACAGTGATTTTTGTCTAAAATGTACATATATTTAAGTTTTTTAACAAGAGGAAATAAGTATTTGACTAATAAGTTATATTTTTAAAATATACTTAAAAGTTTGTTAAATTTCAATTAAATATTTGAGAATTGAGATATTACACTGATCAGTTTCAAGAACTACAATTATTACTTATTTCTTATCAATATTATTCATCTTTAACAACAACTTAAGAAATTGAGTATGTTGGACACAAAATAGAAGGAATTCTCATTTTGCCAGCAAGAAATATTGAAACAAATTTCTATTTTGTGTGTTTTTTTTTGTTCAGTGTTCTCAGATGACGAGGGCGGGGCAACCTGTCACTCACATGAGATCCACCAATAGCAAACCACAACCATCCAAACATCCAATCAATTCTCCATGGACAAAATCAAGCCCCGCCCTACATTTGTTCTTGTTTCACTCAGATATACGACATAATAGGGAAGAAACGACTAATGAAACTTCAGTATCATGCCGGCTTTAAAATTTACTCAGTGTTTTTAAGCATAAAAATGTTTCATCAAAAAAATTAACAGAGTGTGGTTTACAGTGTAAATTTGTTTGAGTGTATACTATCTGATACATTACTATATTATTGCAACAGTGCTTTTCTGTAAGGGCACCTTGTCTTTATGAAAACACACACTCTCTCTCTCTCTCTCTCTCTCTCTCTCTCCAGTATTGTATTCTTGAGGTCTCTTGTTGATCTTCGTTACGGTTCATCAGCACACACTTAGATGTTCCACTTTCATCCCTCCATTCTCGAGCAGACACACACACAGACACACACACACACACACACACACAAAGAGTCTCTGTTGATCTCTTCATCAGCTCTGGTCGAGCCCTGTACTCCTCCTCTCTTCTCTTTCACACTCCGTTACTCCTGACTTTGATTTTGTCTTTCTGAGCCTCTCTTGTGTCATCATTCACACACACACACACACACACACACACACACACACACACACACACACACACACACACACACACACACACACACACACACACACACACAGACACACACTTTATCTAATAGACTCTGGCATCTCTGTGTGCGGTGATCGATATTCAGGAGCCGCAGATGCAGTGTCCCGTCACCACCGTTCTGAAAACACACTCACACGCACGGGCCCAAAATTATGCTTTTGCCAAACCTGCCACTGGAGCGAAGAATGAAAGTTTACTGGCCATAAATATTTGCAACCAGACATTAAACCATATTTTGCATTTTGTATTTTGCATTAGGAAGTTGAATTGAAATGACAGGAAGATAAATGTACTGTATTGTAATTCAAAGAAATTCAACACAGTTGATGCATTGAGTGTTTTTAAACAATCATCCATCCATCCATCCATCCATCCATCCATCCATCCTCTGTCTTTTTTCAAAACATTCAAACAAGTCTTTTCTAGTTAAAATTACAGTCGTATAAATTTCTTTACGTTTTAATTCTGCTTCTCATTCAAATTTCAATTGCAATTGTGTGTTCTGTTTGCAACCACAATTCCAGTTCAATTCAAATTTGTTGAATTGGATTTAAAGTCAAGTCATCTTCATTTATATAGTGCTTTTTACAATACAGATTGTTTCAAAGCAGCTTCACACTGATAATAGAAAAATTAATGCACAGAGATTTAAACTGCATTCTCAATTCAGTTCTGAATGATGCACAACATTAGTTTGTCACCATTAGATTTTTAAGTCATAAATAATGCATGAAAATGTATGCACTTAAATTTGCATTTACTGTAATATCAATTCAAATGTCAAGCTAATAATATAATATAGTCATGAAGGTGTTGAGCTGTAACTATATGCATGATGCTCTTGTATATTGCTTCACTAAATGGTCAAAAAGCCAAATTTTTATTAGCAATTGGCTTGCAGGTGTTGATTTTGGACCATGTGTGCATAGAAATGAATCAAAACAACAAACAGAAGCCAGGATGAGCATGCATAAAGAGTGTGTCAAGATGGTTCTTGTGTGTCCGTTTGAATGAAAGATATGCAATAGTTTGAAAAGGTCTGTGTTCATTCTGTGCCGTGACTCCCAGGCGTCTGTTCATTAGCTGGAGTCTTTAACTGCTTTCAGTGGGATCTAATGAAATTTGAAGGAATCTGCCTCTTTTTCCAATACTCCAATAACAACAATTACATCAAATATGGTCTTTTTAACTTCTTTTTGTGATGATTTCATTGGTTTGGCTGGAGGTTCAGGCTTTGCAGTGGTATGATGTAATTCCGAGCTTCAGTTATTAGAAGCATAAAACTGCTCTGGGAGATTTTACAAAGCGAGACACACGGGTGTGTGTTTAAGGCTGTGATATACAGTATTAACCAGTCAAAGTGTACAGCACCTCTGAGACGCACTGAGAGAGGGAAAACGCCGGGAGTTATATTACACACATAACTCTCATACACACACTACTCACATGGTGACCTAATGGAAAAACATTGGAAATATTACTACATACACACAGGTGCATATAGTGTGTGTGTGTGTGTGTGTGTGTGTGTGTGTGTATGTGTGTGTCAAATGGCTTTTACTGTGATGTTTCTCAATGCACACTGACACTCACTAACTAAAAATACCCCAAAGTACTAAATCATAACAATGTTTTTTCTTAAACATGGTATCAAGGTAATACCACAGTATTCTTCACAGGACCCTGTACTATTGTTGTATGATAATTGGAATGAAAGTTGTGGTGGTTGCCAGCATTTTTCTGTGTGGTTGCTAAGGTGTTCTTAGTGGTTTTTAGCATGCTGCAATGTGATTTCTTGGGTGTTCTGGGTGGTTGGCAGGGAGTTGTTAAGGCATTGTTAGAGGGTTGCTTGGTTGTTCTGGGTGGTGGCCTGGGTGTTTCTAGGGTGTTCTGGGTGGTTGACAGGGTGACAGGATGACACACAGACTAAACTTTAATACCGACTTCTAGAGGTTTGTTTAAATAGTAGTTATACTTGACTTATCAAACAGCACTAGTAAACCAACAAGAACACTCAAAGATACATTCTAATGCCCACTGGTAAATGTGTTTAATGTACACAAGTCATGTGACGGAGCGAATGTGTTTACCAATCAGACGCATGTGTGTTTGCATCTGCGAGAGTATCAGGGTAGCTTAAAAGATTTATCAGCTTAAAAAGAAAACAGCTTTTAAAAAAAACTGCGTGTGAGAGAGAGTGTGCATTTGTCTGCAGAAGGACACAAACATCCCAAGAGACGTGCTGATGTTTGTGTCTTCACCTCTTTTGGATGATGACGTATGTTTTGTCAAGGGTCTGTCAGATTTTTTAATGTTTTTGAAAGAACTCTCTTATGCTCATTAAGGTTGCATTTATTGGATCAGAAATACAGTAAAAACAGAAATATTGTGAAATATTATTACAATTTAAACTAGCTATTTTCTATGTGAATATATGTTAAAATATAATTCATTCCTGTGATCAAAGCTGATTTTTTTTTTTAGCATCATTACTCGTGTCTTCAGTATCACAATCCTTCAGAAATCATTCTAATATGCTGATTTGCTGCTCAAGAAACATTTCTGATTATTATCAATGTTGAAATCAGTTGTGATGCTTTATATTTATGTGGAAACTAAGATCTTTTTTTCAGGATTCTTTGATGGTTCAAAAACAGATTATTTTATTGCATTTATTTGAAATAGA
The DNA here is from genome assembly GCF_018812025.1 of Megalobrama amblycephala. NCBI lineage: Eukaryota > Metazoa > Chordata > Actinopteri > Cypriniformes > Xenocyprididae > Megalobrama > Megalobrama amblycephala. The sequence goes on along the minus strand of NC_063047.1, from coordinate 16,038,022 downwards.
AACGTATTATATTTTTTATAACGCTTTTAAAAACACCTTTACAGTCACTTTTGATCAATTAAATGCATCCTTGCTGAATAAAAGTATTAATTCCTTTAAAAAAAAAAAAAAAAAAAATCTTACAGACCACAAACCTTTGATTATGTATATTTTTCATGCTGCCTGTCCTGTGCATTATTAATTACAAATTATCTCAAGACTTTTAAATATTTTACAATCTGAATTGGATTGGGATTGCTGTGCATTACAGTAATACGAGTTTGAGGGAAATATAATTTAACTGGGTATTTAATTGTCATGAAAATGTCAAAAAAAAACTCTTAATGGTCTTTAAAATGGGCTTCATTTTCTTCATGTCAGGCATTCTTATTCCTTCCTTCTCATTCTGAGGTGAAATATGAGCTGGACATCTTCCTGACAGCTGTCTGGAGATTCACCTCATTCAGAGGGTCAGCTCCTTCTCTCTTAAATACCTGTCTGTCTCCTGTCTTTCTGCTCATTTGTCTCTTCTTTTCTTTCTTTCGCTGTTACCGTCTGTTTGTTTCCTTGTCTTTCCTTGTCTTTCCTTGTCTTTCTTTCTTTCTTTCTTTCTTTCTTTCTTTCTTTCTTTCTTTCTTTCTTTCTTTCTTTCTTTCTTTCTTTCTTTCTTTCTTTCTTTCGTTTACGTGTGTTTAAGTGTGTGTGTGTGTGTGTGTGTCTCACTGTTTCTGAATGTTTAGATTTCTTCAGCATGACATCAATTTGACACAGACTTGTTCTGAATCACACACCTGACGCACGCTAGTTTGGGAACTAATGTGTCCCCAGAAGTGAGATAAATATGATAAAACTTCTATTTGGGAATATTCTGGGACATCCTCAAACCATGTAAATGTTATTTAAATTAACATAATGGTAAATAAACAAGTTAAAGGAATAGTTCGCCCTTATTTTTCCATCATTTAATCACCCTCTTATCATTCCAAACCTTTATTATGACTTTCTTCTGTGAAACATGAAAAAGGATATTTAGATACATGTCTCTGTGTTTATTTATTATTTTTTTGTCCATACATTAAAAGTCAGTGGGGTCCAATGTTGTTTGACTCCCAACAATCTTCAAAATATCTTCTTTTGCGTTTCACAGATGAAACAAATTCACACAGGTTTGAAACCACATGCATAAATAATTCATTTGCATTTAGACAAAACACACACTGTAAAATGATTTTTCTGAGTTGTAAATAACAGATTGTTTGAGCTTGTTTTACAAGAAAATACTATTCCAGTCTTTCTTCTATTGCATATTTAATTAAATGTCTCCCTCTTTCTTTGTAATTATTTGTGACAATTAAATTACAAGTAAATTCTTTTTTCAATTTTTTTTTCAGTGTAAATGCACACAAAAACACACAAGCACATGCACACATACGCATTTAAAAGCATTACATATACACGTATGCACACTCATTTAAATACACACACATCACTTCATCAGAGGTCTCTGTAACAGATGGGTATTAGATACCTGTTGTTACATAACACACACACACACACACACACACACACACACAGATCCCAGTGAAACCACAGGACATATGTTTACAGTACATTCAGTAAACTTGCTCTGTATAATTAATGATGGTTAATTACACACACAGACGTCATGGGAGATTTTAGCAGCCAGAGACACTTGCAGAAGTACTGCGGTGGTATCGCTTTTAGAAGATGCCAACACTACAGTATTTTGATATACACCAAGGTACTGAATGATTACCATATTCATTTACCATGCTGCATACATGTTACTCCACAGTACCACAGAGAATATCATAGCATTACTGTGGTACAAGTCCATAAAACACCATGGTACTTTGATACTTTTTTGGTATGGCCACGGTACAGGTTGAAAGTACCACTGTAGCACCAAGGTTCTTTTTATAAATTTTCGTTGATGAAATGAATGCAGAAGCGCTTCACACAGGTGAATTAAATGAATACAGATGTTTTAGATGTATGCTAATGACTTGAGCAGTGTTGTAATATTTCATTAGATGATTAACTCTGTTACTGACCTTCATCACAAGAGTGCTGTGTAGGTGAACGGACTGTTCTTCATCTCCTCATCTCTCTCTTGTTCACTCGTTCTGTTTCTCTTATATTCCTGTGAGATCAGACTCCTCTGCGTTCTTCTTTCTTACATCCGTCTGTGTGTTTATGATCTGTCTCTCTCTCACGAGCACATCTGTCTCTCCCTCCATCTACTGGTGAACTGAGCGTCTCGTATCTCCTCCCTCTCTCTCTCTCTTTCGCTCTCTCTCTCTATGCGTGTGTGTGTGTGTGTGTGTGTGTGTGTTAATCCCACTGTGTGTCCTGGTTTCTCCCTCCTCCTCGGTCACATTAGTTGCTGATAGGTCCAGATACACACACATACACAATGTACAAAAGCGTTCAAGGTTTAGGGTCAAAGAAGTGTTTGCAGCACAGAATGTGTGTTTTGCGTGTCTGTGCATTAAATGACAGAAAACGTTAAAAAACAGTAAGCGGCCCCCTAAAATTATTTATTATAATTAATATGTCATTGCATTAGGTAGGAAGTGTTATTTACTGTAAAGAAAAATGCACAGACACACTTTGCAATAAGAACATTTGACTAAAAGAAATTTGTTCAGTTTAAATTTATTTAAAATAATTATTGTTTCCAAACATGTTTCCAAGACATTGATCTCGCCTGTCATTGGTCAGTTAAACAGATAGCCCCGCCTCAAATTCACTCCATTGCTCAAACAAACTGGGCAAGTTTAATATCTGCTGTTTTATCATTTTAAACTTCTTTTCGTCAAATATTTTGTTTGTAAAGTGTGTTTGTGCATCTTTCTTAAGAATGAATGACACTTGTTTTAATATTTTGTATTTAATGTAAAGACATCCAGGCATATGTAAGTGTGTCTTAAAGCGATAGGTCACCCAAAAATGATTTATTCACCCTTATATTGTTCCAAACCTGTATTAGTTTTTTTCTTCTGTTGAACTAAAAAGAAGATGTATTGATAGATTTTGGTAACCTGTTTGGTACCAAATTTCTGGTTCTTATTGTCATTTAGTTTAACTTGATGTACTAAAATAACTAAAACTGAAATAAAAATGAATAAAAACTAAATAGGCGTATTAAAAAATACATATAAAAATGACTAAAACACACAACAAAACTACTAAGATGATTAAAATTAATACTGAAAATATAAAAATAAAAACCATTTCAAAATATTAATAAAAAATATAATACCATCGCAGTGATACAAAATAACACTGGTGTGCTGTGTGCTAAATCTGACAAAACCTCCCGTGAGGATGACATCAATAGGAAATATGATTTAAATTATAAAGGTTTTTTTTTCTTTCTTTTTTTACATCTTTAAATTGCAAACATTTAGTTTTAGAGTTACTGTTGGTCTGTAGTCATTGCTATTCAAAACAATAGAGGTGTGTGACGTCCTCATTTAGGGGTGTGTGTGATATTTAAAACACGGGATGAAGGCAGGACATGTGGTTTGCTCTCACTAAAGCTCATTTTAATTTGATCTGAAGTGGAGCTGGAATCTCATAACATCAGTTTACAGAGAGAGAGAGAGAGAGAGAGAGAGACAGAGAGGTGATGAAAATGAGAGGGGGATAGAAGGAGGGGAGGGGGAGGGGGGCTGTGAAAAGGAGGATAACAGGAGGAAAATGAAAGAATGAAAAAGATGTAGATGAGGTTACAGCCGCAGGGGAAGAAGAACTAAAACCAGGACAAGTGACTGCAGAACACACACACACACACACACACACACACACACCTATGCTCAAAGCATGCACGCACACACACTTTAAGCATACTCCCAAATGCTCACGGACGTCACAGGTGTGTGTTCAGGTGTGTGTGTGTGTGTGAGTGTTTCTGTCTTTTGCTCTTCTCGTCTGTTTCTATGTTTTCATTGTCATCAATTATTCTGTCACAGTCTGAGCAGAGTGTGAACCCTCTGTCTCTCTGTCTGTCTCTCTGTCTGTCTCTCGATCATTTTCTTATTTTTATCTCTGTTTGTCTCTCAAAAGATTTTTTTTTTTTTTTTTTTTGCATGGCAAAAACTGTATTTCTGTGTTACCATGTATCCCAAAACCATTCAAATACAAGTGCAATATCAAGTGAAAATGTAGTAAACAAGAATGGGGAAATAAAATAGATTAGAGTAAAATTAGAAATAAAAACATAACTCTCAATATAGGCAGGATTTATGATTTTATTTATATTTTTGGTAACACTTTATGTTATGTTATTGCATAAATGTACTATAATAATTATTTTGTGGACTAACTGTATTGTTTTTGTTATTGTAATTAATATAATTTCTTTAATACTTTATTAAATTATGTATATTAAAAAAATTACAGTTTTAGTTCTAATTGTAATGCTTGTAAAATTCTAAATTCTAAATGTAATTCTGATTTTAGTTTTTACAATTATCTGTTTTTGGTCTTAGTTCTAATTTTATATCTGGTTTGAATTAGAATTTTCAGTTATATATAAACAATTGATTGAAAATTCAGATTACACACACACGCACATACAATTTTGCTCCTGTAAACTTTGGCCTGATTCTATCTAGAAGCCACTGAAAATCAAATTAACATTTTAGCAGAGATATGAAACGGTGGGGGTCCGTATGGATTATTTTCTCAATGAATAGCAAAAGAAACAGGAAACAGATCAGAAGAGATAAGAGATGTTTGAACAGGTGCGACGCTGGAATCAGGATGAAGGGATATTCATGACTCATGTGTGCGTGGTTTTATTTTCATTTGGCAGAGTGAGCCATCTGTCCTTATAGATGACACCGCTCTATTTAATTAGATTTATTACATAACACAGATTACACCTCTACCTCTGCCCTGCCTGCCATTTTTGTGCGTGCGTGCGTGCGTGCGCGCGTGTGTGTGTGTGCGTGCGTGCGTGTGTGTGTGTGTGTCTCCTTAGTTGGCTGTAGATTTTCATCAAACATTATGTCCTTTTCTCTGCCTTTGGGTGTTTGTGTGAGTTTGAGTCTGTGTGTATTTACTTAGCTATACTTCAGGGACAAATTTGTCCTCAGAAGTCAGATAAATCTGACTAAAGGACATGCAGGGACGTCCTTAAAGGAAAAACCTTTCATAAGTGTAGTGAACTCATTGTCATGTTCAAGAAAGCAGTTTGAGGTGATTTGAACTTTGTGACATGGTGCGTTACACCGTGTCCTAACCAAATGCCAAGATGCCACAAGATGGAATAAAAGGTATCTTTTCCATGTTAATCAGAGTTGCAAGAATGGCAATGGGAATGATAGTTAGTTAGGGTAGATAAGTAATGTTTATGTGCTTTATTTAAAGGTGCCCTAGAATTAAAAATTGAATTTATCTTGGCATAGTTAAATAACAAGAGTTCAGTACATGGAAATGACATACAGTGAGTCTCAAACTCCATTGTTTCCTCCTCCTTATATAAATCTCATTTGTTTAAAAGACCTCAGAAGAACAGGCGAATCTCAACATAACACAGACTGTTACGTAACAGTCGGGGTGTACGCCCCAATATTTGCATATGCCAGCTCATGTTCAAAGCATTAGACAAGGGCAAAACGTCTGGATGTGCACAGCTGAATCATCAGACTAGGTAAGCAAGCAAGAACAATAGCGAAAAATGGCAGATGGAGCAATAATAACTGACATGATATTTTTAGTGATATTTGTAAACTGTCTTTCTAAATGTTTTGTTAGCATGTTGCTAATGTACTGTTAAATGTGGTTAAAGTTACCATCGTTTATTACTGTATTCACAGAGACAAGAGCCGTCGCTATTTTCATTTTTAAACACTTGCAGTCTGTATAATTCATAAACACAACTTCATTCTTTATAAATCTCTCCAACAGTGTAGCATTAGCCGTTAGCCACGGAGCACTATCAAACTCATTCAGAATCAAATGTAAAGTCCAAATAAATACAATACTCACATAATCCGACGCATGCATGCCGCATGCATGACGAACACTTTGTAAAGATCCATTTTGGGGGTTATATTAGCTGTGTAAACTTTGTTTATGCACTGTTTAAGGCAAGCGCGAGCTCCGTGGGCAGGGAGCGCGAGCATTTAAAGGGGCCGCAGCATGAATCGGCGCATTTCTAATTATGCCCCAAAATAGGCAGTTAAAAAAATGAATTAAAAAAAATCTATGGGGTATTTTGAACTGAAACTTCACAGACATATTCAGGGGACACCTTAGACTTATATTACATCTTGTAAAAAAACGTTTGATGGCACCTTCAATGTTAAAACCGTCTAATGTGAATTTGAATATCATTTTGTCTTTTATAGCCGCACTGAAAGCAACAATGGACAATTCATTTCAGATCTTCAAAATAAATGAAATCAAATGATTATCTACTCTTCCATTCAGTTGCGAGTGCTGGGAGCTTGCAGAGAGAGTCCACCCCTGCGCTCTTCTGATTGGCTGTGATTTTTGATTGACTTTATCACATCTCATAGTTGCGTCACATCTGGTTGTTTGTTGTTGGCATCTTATCGCATTGCATCTGGTTAGGACACTGTGTTATCCTGCGTCAAGTAGACATCAGAAGATAAAAACTACTTGGTCATAAAGTGATAGACATGGTCAGCAACGGTACTCAGGTAGCCTGTGGCATTTAAATGATGCTCAATTGGTACTAAGGGGCCCAAAATGTGCCAAGAAAATATTCCCACACCTTTACATCACCAGCAGCCTGAACTGATGATACAAGGCAGGATGGATCCATGCTTTCATGTTGTTTATTCCAAATTCTGACTCTACCATCTGAATGTGGCAGCAGAAATCCAGACTTTAACATTTTTCCAATCTTCTATCATCCAACTTTGGTGAGTCGGTGTGAATTGTAGCGTCAGTTTGCTGTTCTCAGCTGACAGGAGTGGAACCGTTGTGTCTTCTGCAGCTGTAGCTCATCTGCTTCAAGGTTTGACGTGTTGTGTGTTCAGAGATGCTCTTCTGCAGACCTCGTTATTTGAGTTTCTGTTGCCGTTCTATCAGCTGGAACCAGTCTGGTCATTCTCATCTGACCTCTGCCATCAACAAGGCATTTTCACTCACAGATCTGCTGCTCACTGGATATTTTCTCTTTTTCTGACCATTCTATATAAACCCCAGAGATGGTTGTGTGCGAAAATCCCAGTAGATCAGCAGTTTCTGAAATACTCAGACCAACAGCCGTGCCACGTTCAAAGTCACTTAAATCACCTTTCTTCCCCATTCTGATGCTCAGTTTGAACTACAGCAGATCATCTTGACCGTGTCTACATGCCTAGATGCATTTTATTTTAAAAATGCAAAAAGGTTTTGTATAATATATGCATTTATAAATTATATGTACGTATTATAATTGGTGTGTTTCTGCAAAGCTGCAAAATGGACCAGACGTTATGTTGATAGTCAGAAGTGTGTGTGTGTGTTTGTCCTGACTTGGAGCAGGTTTGATGTCTGTGTGTAGTTAGGCAGCTCACTAGGTTTCAGTGAATGTAGATGTGATGTGTGTGTTGGTGAGCAGAGCTGATGTGTGTCTGTTTTATTATCATTCTGTCTTTGTTTGTCACACTGCAGGCAGACAGAGGTGAGATGTATAACACTCACAACAGAGAAATCTCACCTCTCACACACACACACACACACACACATATGATTTAAAGGAACAGAGGTGTGTGTGATCAGCATATTTCCAGCAGCAGGGCGGATCTCAGAGCTCTTTAAACAGCTGATAAGAACCTCACTTGCGTCTGTCTCAGCACAATCGTTTGAAACTCTTCTCTTTAGGCGAGCGAGAGACTCTGTGTCTGCCTGCTGGATTTAACACAACTTTTCACAAGTTTTTCTGTCTTAAAGGAGAAGCGTGTCATTTTTTTCAATGTTAATATATTTTCTTGTGTATTCCATACGGAGTATAATGCTCCCATGATGCATTACAGATGACGTAATCATTTTCATTACACTCTCAAACTATTTGCATATATATTATGTTTAGATAGAAATAGAATAGATATGCAAGTAGTTTGAGAGTAATGATGCTGAAAATTCAGATTTGATCACAGGAATTAAATTACATTTTAAAATATATTCACAATACATCAAATAAATGCAACTTCTTTCAAAAACAATTCACCGACCCCAAACTTTTGAACTATAGTGTATATAAATTTTAATATAAATTTTAATGTAGTTCCAAACGTAGGTTTGGGAGGAGCCTAAACATTCGGTCCTGTCAATCATCATTACGAGCGTATATAAGCAGCAGTCACTGCTCATCCCAGTGACAATTCTTCCAGCATCCCTCCTCCTCCCTTTCTCTTATTCTCCCTCTACGCAGTACTGTTATAGGGGGTTTAACTCGGAGCTCCAGCCGAGCCTCGGGTTCAAGCCTCCTTCGAGGACAGCAAGCCAAGTTTGTTTTACCATTAACCATTCGGTCTGAAGGGGCAGGTAAATTGTGAAATACGTGTAATGTACATATTTTAGTATTTTGGGGCTGTTTTTGATTGAATTACATCATTTGCAGGCACATGATACTAAAGACACTTTG